>NC_046166.1:47735735-47908235 GCF_011064425.1 Rattus rattus | reverse complement strand
AACTCAAGACCACCTGTCCAGTTGTGCCACCCATCATGCCACACAATTTCAGTGGGTTAGACATACTCACATCAGTCATTAATCAAGAAAATGCTCTTAGATATGCCTATAGGCAACCTGGATGGAGGCATTTTCTCAAATTGGGAACCTCTTCCCATATAGCTCTGCCTTGTTTCTGGTTGACAACCTGACAGTTTGGTTACTTTTGATCATTTGGGACCAACAAATACTCTTTTGGAGTTTTATGGAATACTATTTTAGCTCTCGATAAGTAGATATTAAAGGTTTTGTTGTTGTTCCTATTGAATAAATTAAAGAACCACGTTAGGACTAACATGGGGAGCTTTTATAGATATCTGTCAAAAATAAAAATGTGAGTAATTTAAAAAATAAATATGCTGAGAGACAGCAGTTTTAAGAAGCAAAGGAAGGGTCTAATCTGATTTCTTGATGACATTGTCCCTGATGGCTATATAATCACATAGAAGCACCTGCTGGAAAGCCTTTGTTATAGAAACCACATATTTCTGTTTATTTAGACTAAATTTGAGCAATTCAAAACAACAATAATTGATATATGTAAAGACAATTTCCATACTTGTTATGTTAGATAGAATTTCAAGGTTTGGCAAAAAAAGGCCAGTAGGAGGCACAGATTAGATAATATGCTTATAACATACATGTATACAAACATTATATGATATATGAATGAATACATATATTTATATCTAGATTTTCCTTTCTCTTCCATTTCCTTCTTCTTCCATTGCAGAGTCAAGGCCTAGGTTAGACTCTGACCCCAAATTTGAGTGAGTTCTCTTCTCTATTCAGCAGATCTGATATAAGTGTGTCATATGGTTAATTTCTCTGAGAAAATTTCCTAGAAGATGGGTGTATATGCGCATGTGTGTGTGTGTGTGTGTGTGTGTGTGTGTGTGTGTGTGAGAGAGAGAGAGAGAGAGAGAGAGAGAGAGAGAGAGAGAGAGAGAGGAGTGAGAAAGATTAAGAGATACAACAGTCAACATATATACCTTGCAGAGGACAATGAAGGTTTGATTCCATTAAGATCTTAGAAGAGTACAGCCTACCTTCCTCAATGTGCCTCAAGAAAGTCAATCAGATGAGGCAATAACCCCATAACATGTCTATCCTACTCTTCTGGATTTCTCCTGGAGCCATGAACTGACATTATCTGAAAGCAGAAGGCGTGTGGTGTTGGTAGGGAGACTGAGAAGGTATCAATGTTCACAACCAGCAACGAAGGGAAAGAGATTTTCAAATGCCAGAGAGGCTGACCTCAGTCTGACAATGCTCCTATGGGACATGTGGATTCCAGAAAGGGGCATGTGCCTGTCAGCCAGTGAATCTTGAGGTCTGAGCCAATCTTGGCCAAGAGTAGCCTGTGATCCAACCGAGGCCAGTGAGAAAAGCTATCAGGATTGCTGATGGGGTCCACTGGATCATGCAGATCAAAACACGAATGCAACCCCTTGCCCCCCATAACCCCAACCTGTCCTGTCCTCATACAAAGTTTTAAAACATAATAAGAGATCTCTAGGTTGTTATAAGACAGGATGGAGAGGAGTATGGTCTCTTCTGCACTGAAAAATTCTATCAACTTCAGTGTTTGGAGATGTCAGCCAGTATTTCAAAAGTGGCAGTATCAGGAATCCATGCTGTGGAACAATCTATTCCTGTCATATGGTAGCTTTAAAGCAGATGAACTCAAACAGAAAAGTCTGAGTGCTCCAGAGGAATACGGCTCCATGTATTCACTTCGATTCTATTTTAATAAAACAAAGCAGGTCAAATAAATAGCTTTCTCATCAATGTTAAGCCCCTCTCTCTTTGAAATGCTAGAAAACCAATATTTCCCCGCAGAATCCAATACATTGACTCTCATATGCTTTCCAGCTAAGAAATACTTAATAATATGGATTGTGGCATTTGAAGTGAATAAATTAAGGTTTCCTTCATATAGATATCCTAATTGTATAAAACCAAAGAAAACAAATCATTTCTGTCAGTTGCCTGTGTGAACTGGGTTACAGTAGAAAGGGGTGAGTATTCTTTTTCTATCTTAAAACCATTTCTTTCTCCTCCATTGCATACTCACTTCCCTTCTAGCCATTACACAAAAATTGCTCAAAAGAACTATCACCCAGTATCATTTTTAAGACCATATCCCCTAAATTCCTCGTATCAAGGCATATGTGGTCTCCTTTACTGAATGAATGGTCAGGTGGTTCACTGTTCATGCATTTTTCAACAGCATTTAACTCACTCTGGTTTTACACTGCCTTCCTTCCTCCTCAGGCAGCATGTTCTTACCTTTCCTCTAATCTGTTTGAAACCTCTGCTCAGTGTCAGCTGCTTCTGTGCCAATACACACCTCTATCCATCGGAATGTCCAGGTTTTCGAGTATTTTCTCTAGCTACACTTGCTTCTTCGCTAATCACTTGCAATAGTACACCATAGATATCATCAAATTGCTAATGACTGGCTATGCTGTTTTCAGTCTCTGTCTCTCACCTGAATGTGAGGGTACAAGTGCTACACTTCCCCCAAGGGTTCCTCCTGGGTGCATGGAAAGTACCACAAATTTAAAACAAATGTGTTAAATACATTCAAGTTACAGTTAAATGGGGTATCACATCACAGTCCTCTGGGTGTGTATTGCATGAGTACTTATAACTTTATTTTTTCCATTTTCTTCCCCTCTCTCTGACTTCTGAGCACATAGTATGGTGGTCACAATATTGCAGTAGATTATGGGATTGATTTTTTTTGTATAAAAAAAGCAATTCACTGTTTATAAAATACTGCAAGGAAACAAACTAATTATTAAGAGTTAAGGAATATTGAAGAATGTATCATTATATTCATTGAATATGGGTTAGAGTCTGTTCTAGAAAATCACACAGCAAGAGAGGCTATAAATAAGTTCTCCATCCTCATCAAGACTGTATTGCAGTGTGTGGGAGTAATAGGTAGTTAGGATAGACAGATAGTAAATAAGGAAAATAATATAGATAGTAAATAGTAAGAGATAGTAAGTAATAAATAAAAGTAAATAAGTAAAAGATAATAAATAGGTAAATAACTAAAAATATATAGCTAAGTGGTGATAGAAATTCAGAGAATAATAATGCAAGGATCGATGAAAGTGTGAAGAGAAACAGTTTTAGATTATATGAACAGGAACAGCAGGTAGAAAACAGCTTACAGAGAAGAAGCAAGGAGCAACCATTTCTATGCAAGGCGAAGACTATGAAGCTAATGTGTTTATAAGGCACAGTTCTCTATCTGCAGAGTCCTCTCAGGTTCTGTCAGGCTAGCTTTGCTTCTTCACTCATTAATGCATCCTAAAACAGGAGGTCTTTGCAAAAAGTACCCAGCACATTTAAGATATGATATGATTATAGGGCAAGGAAAATTATATCATTTACACTCTATATTCTGTGTTCTTTCTGTATCAAAAGAAATCAATTATTTGTCTAGGTAAGAATGGGGCTATGAAATGATAATCCAAAGCATTTTAATGGAAGCATCAATCAAACTCAGTGTGATATTGTTTGTGGATATACAATGCTGCAGTTGGGTATGGACACAAATATGCAGGCTCATTTCTACTGCTGAACAAAACACAGCACAAGATGTTTTCTTGAAGGTAGAACATTTGTCATGCTGTGTTTATGACCATGGAAATAGCATCCAGCTGTGGACTTGGACAGGTTCCTGTTTCCTTGCCCCTTTCAAGAACAATTTAAATTAACCTAAATCAGAATATTTCAGTACATTCTTTTTTTCTCTTGTTACACAAAGCATCCTATTTCCAGCCTATTTAGTGTGACTTGTGTTCCTTGGTAAGAATTCTATAAATGTTTAGGTCTCATTGCACTCACTGCCATTGAGTATGCGTTGGCTACTGTGGACCAGTTGGAGATTGTGGTTAAGGAAACCAATCATCTACATTCCTTTGCGAGAACAAACAGGCTTTAATTGTCTTTCTGGAAAACTCATTTTCTTAGGCAAATCAAGCGTCTTAGAAAAGATTGCATAAAGTTCTTGCCAGTTGGTTTGGTTGGACAAACCAGACAATGCCGTAGATGAACTGAAACATAGTACAGCCAAATAACCTAAGGTCTTATATCAGGGCACACGTAGAGATTTTTCTATCCATTCCATAGGATACGGAAATGAAATAGTTAAGTATATTGTGTGTATCATGCCTTTATTCCTTAAATTTCCAACCTGACTGTTGGAAATGACTTTGGATCGATCTTCAGTTCATTGTGCCTAAATAAGATTCATTGGAGTGGAAGTTTCTGGTTGTGTCGCATGTGGCAGAATAACATGATATTTTGCTGAGGCAGACACGTGAGAGGACATGTGATGGTTGCAGGAAGCATCAATAGGATGCAATAGACAGGGATGGGGCGCTTGCATAGCTAGACTTGCAATGTGTCGTTCATCTCGTTCATGTTCACTTCTTTGAGAGAGGCATCACAGAGAACTTCTGGCGTTCTGGTTGGGCCTGGTTGCTCCAGCTGATTAGCCAGAGGCCTGGGTGGTTCCTGCTGGATCATGACACTTCTGATGCTTTCTGATGGTTGGCATCCTGACAGTAATGAATTAAACTATTGGTATCCTGACTACAGAGATTGGAACCGCCTCAAATACTTACTTTTAAACAGGTCCATATACCTTGTCCTAATTACCATCTTTTCTTCCCTATCCTTGGACAGTGAGCTAGAAGCAGGGTTGGAGCATTTGAGAACCCTTGTTAAAGTAGGTTTTGAAAACTCTAAGCCTTCTAATAATGTATATTATTTCTTAAAGACTATCACGAATATATTACATTGCTGTTTAAGGTTTTTTTTTCAGTTTTGTTAAAGCAATTTTACAAAAATTTTTGAGTCAACATAGATGAATGAATTTCATCCTAATACAGTGAAAGTAGACTGTAAAAAGCAAACTAACTCACTAAAGACCATAACCAAACACATAATTGAAAATGTGAGTCCTTACTAGATTTATGGTAAGACACTGCACAATGTTTTGAAATGAACAGTGAAAATATCATACATTTTGTTCCTACATATTTTGATTTTGTACCAGGGTTATTTAGATCTTAAAAATACAAACTTTATAAAATATAAACTTTATGCAATCATCTCTCTCTCTCTCTCTCTCTCTCTCTCTCTCTCTCTCTGTGTGTGTGTGTGTGTGTGTGTGCATGCGCACATGGGTGTGTGTGTGTTTGTAATATCAATTAATGAAAGAAAAAAATTCATGTGCTGGGGAATCAAAACTAGGCAAGTTCTTTCCCACTAAACAACATCCATATATGTATATGTATGTGTATGTGTATATGTATATATAGTTGCTTATATCACAGCAGAGATGATATAAGCTATAAACACAAACAAGTGTTTGCACTTAAAATATCCCATGTTTTGGTAATGTCATATAGTGCTTTCTCTACAGCTGGTTTCTCAGTGTTATTGAGACTTATGCTTCCTTTTAGAGACCGGGGGCTCATCAGTGCATGATACTGCTCCTTTCGAATAATAGAATTTCAATGACTATGTTTTTGGCTTAAGAAAGATATTAATACTTTTAATATCTCTAATTGTACAATTTGTATATTGTAGTGTGATGGTCTATATGCATACATGTATTGAAATATGTAAAGGAATGTTTGTGTACACACATGTGCATAGTCATTAATGTTACCTACACAAAGCCTACAGTTGAAAATATGAAATTTCACAAAATAGAGTTAGTTACATATGTATGCAGTTTTCCACTGCTATAAGCAACCAACAGAAGCATGAAACCTATTATTTTGACAACCAAGATGTAGAACTGCCTAGATATTTATTTGAAATCTTTCCTTATGGTGTTATTGTTCTGAAGGATCAGTTAGCTTTCCACATGAAGTTGGCAAGCAACGAGCTATATTGGTTAACTTCAGCAAATAAAATGGACATATTTATTATATATCACTTCTGTCAACACTGCTCAAAAAGACACCATAGTTTTCTTTTCCAAGAATTTATATGCCCATGTTCAGGCAAATAGGTCTGTTACATTGACAGTAAGTCTGAGTCTTTCTCTGTCTTGTTAGTCTGAACTTTTTCTGGGAATAAGCAGCAGGGAGGGCACTGATATCCATAGATTTAGAGGCACTGGAAGTGCACTCTCAAGAATACAGGTTTTCTAACATAGATACCTCTTTTATTCTCATGAAGTGAATTGACAATAGATGCATTGTGTGTTTTCATTATTGTATAAAATAGAACTTGATGATTATATTTTAATGAGGGCTGCGGCTTCAATGTGTGAACAAGTAATTGCTCATAAACCCTTCTGCAGTCTTATTCAAATCAGAATATCTGAACACCGTAACAGCCAAATAAGAACACAATTTTCAACCATTCTTAGTCACTGAATAAATAGAAAGGAAAATGAAATTGCTCATGTTACACCTTATAATTATGCCTCTCCTGCTGAGGTATCCCAAAAGGTGCAATTAAAAGATAACTATACAGAAAATAATGGCTTAATTTAATATTAAAATAGACATACAATGATTCTAAGTATTTATAAAGCAGATTTGTTTCTCAGTTCTCCTTCATACTCACCTACCTGCACAGTGAGTACATAAACTCTTTGTTAAGCTAAATTATCATTTTGAGGAGACACTTCAGAGAGAATCACACAGTTTCTGATCAAATCCAGCATTTAGAGAACTTCAAACTTTATGTAGAAATGCGAAAGAATGTGTGCTTTTTCATTCTTATCTCCTTAGAATAAGTGAATTCTAGATTCAGAATATTAAGATGAGATCTAAATAATAAAATGCACTTAGCTATGCTCCAGTCATAAGGTCTCTATTGTTATTTCAATAGATTAATACAAATTTGTGGTTTAAAACAACACAGTTATTTTCTATTTTGTATGGTGGAAGTTTCAAATGGGCGAAAAGTATTGACAGAGTCATGTTCCTGTTGGAGGCCCTGGCTTCCAGAAGCTTCCTAACATTCATCCTTTGCCTTCAAATTCAGGATTATCACATTAAATCCTTTACCACAGGGCATATATTCTCAATTTAATATTTTCATTTTAATTTCTCTAATAAATGCAAATATGTTAACATATTCAGTTACTCCGACATGAAAACATATTCACTGTTCAATTAGCTATAAATTTTTATAAAATTGAGTTGGCACAGGTTCCTTCAAGTCTGAATCCCTGCCCTGAGCAGACCTTGGGCACTGGCTCTGCACCTACTCCGACAACACCCAGAGGGAGACCAATTCCCAGGTGCTCTGAAACACCCAGGATCACAGAAGAGGTCAAAACCTCTGTCCCAAAACCTGCTGTAAAACCTGGAGTAACTGTGTTCACCAGTGTCCAGGACGCAGGAACCCCCACCCAGCCAAGGACACAGGTCCCTTCCAGTCTGAATAAGTGCCTTGAACAGACCTTGGGTGCTAGCCCTGAACCCACTCCTACAACACGCAGAGGAAGCCCAATTCCCAGGTACTCTGAAACACCCAGAAGAGGCCACAACATCTGCCCCAACACCCACCACAACACCCAGAGTAACTGGGTTCCCCAGGATCCAGGTACACAGGAAACCCTACACAACCAGGGACATAGGATACCTTCTGGGCTGAACCAGTGCCCTAAGCAGACCTTGAATGCTGGCTCTGTAGCAAGTACCACAATACCCAGAGAAAGCCTGACTCCCAGGTGCTCTAATACACCCAGGATCAGAGGTGCTCAGAAACTCCCAGGATCAGAAACACAACCAGGAGCACTGGAGGTCTGACACACTCAAGATCACAGTTGAGGCCACAACATCTTTCCCAACACCCATCATAACTGGGACCCCTACAGGAACCAGGGAAACCCAAATCACACTAGTCAGAGGCACAGGTTCTTCCCGGGGCTCTGGTTCCCTAGCTACTCCTGTAACACCCTGAGAAAGCTTGACTCCCAGGAGCTCTGACACAACAGGAGCTTGGTCACACCATGATCCCAGAGGCAGCTACACTCCCAGGAGCTCTGACACAGGCAGGATCTCAGGATCATAGGATCCCAGAATCATAGGATAACAGACACAGCTGGATTCTGAGGAGTTCTGACACAACCAGGATCACAGCAGGAATAGGCTTCAGTCAGAGACAGCAATGCCAGGTAACACTAGAGATAACCAGATGAGAGGCAAGCACAAGATCAGAAGCAACAGAAACCAAGGCTACTTGACATCATCAGAACCCAGTTCTCCCACTACAGCAAGTCCTGGATACCCCAACACAACAGAAAAGCAAGATTTAGATTTAAAAATCACATCTCAGGATGATGATAAATGACTTTAGGAAGGAGATAAATGCCTCCCTTAAAGAAATACAGGGCATCACAGGTAAACAGGTAGAAGCCTTTAAAGAAGAAACACAAAAATTCCTTAAAGAATTATAGGAAAGCACAACCAAACAGGTTAAGGAATTGAACAAAGCCATCCAGGATCTAAAAATGGTAATAGAAACAATAAAGAAATAACAAAAGAAGACAACCCTGGAGATAGAAAACAAAGGAAGAAATTGGAAGTCACAGATGCAAGTATCACAAAACAGAATACGAGAGATAGAAGAGAGAATCTCAGTTGCAGAAGATACCATAGAAAACATGGACACAGCAGTCAAAGAAAATGCAAACTTCAAAAAACTCCTAACCAAAACGTCTAGAAAATCCAGAACACAATGAGAAGATCAAACCTAAGAATAATAGGTATAGAAGAGAGCGAAGATTCCCAATTTAAAGGGCCAGTAAATATCATCAACAAAATTATAGAAGAAAGTGTCCCTAGCCTAAAGAAAGCGATGTCCATAAACATACAAGAAGCCTACAGAACTCCAAATAGACTGGATCAGAAAAGAAACTCTTTCCTTCACATAATAATCAAAACACCAATTGCACAAAACAAAAAATGAATATCAAAAGCAGTAAGGGAAAAAGGTTGAGTAACATATAAAGAATTACACCAGACTTCTCACCAGAGTGAGAAAGCCAGAAGATTCTGGACAGATGTCATACAAACGCTATGAGAAAAAAAAATGACAACCCAGGCTACTATACCCAGAAAAACTGTCAATTAACATGGATAGAGATACCAAAATATTCCATGAAAAAAAACAAATTTATACAATATCTTCACACAAATCCAGCCACACAAAGGATAATAGATGGAAAACTCCAACACAAGGAGGGAAACTACACCCTAGAAAAAGCAAGAAAGGAATCTTCTTGCAACAAATCCCAAAAGAAGGTAGCCATCCAAACATAATTCCATGTCAAACAAACAAAAAAAATAGCAGAAAGCAACACACACTTTTCTTTAATATCTCTTAACATCAGTGGACTCAATTCCCCAATAAACAGACATAGACTAACAGACTGGATATGTAAAAAGAAACCAGCATTTTGCTGCATACAGGAAACACACATCAGTGAAAAGGTAGACACTCCTTAGAGTAAAAGGCTGGGAAAAAAATTCCAAGCAGATGATCCCAAGAAATAAGCTGGAGTAGCCATTCTAATATCAAATAAAATCGACTTTCAAACAAAAGTTATCAAAAAGATAAGGAAGGACACTTTATACTGGTCAAAGTAAAAATCTACGAGGATGAACTTTCAATTCTGAACATCTGTGCTCCAAATGCAAAGACACCCACATTTAAAAAAGAAACTTTACTAAAGCTCAAAGCACACATTGCGCCTCACACAATAATAGTGGGAGACTTCAACACCCCACTCTCATCAATGGACAGGTCGTGGAAACAGAAACTAAACAGAGATTATGAACTAACAGAAACTATGAATCAAAAGCATTTAACAGATATCTATAGAATATTTCATCTGAAAACAAAAGAATGTACCATCTTCTAAGCAGCTCATGGTACCTTCTCCAAAATTGACCATATAATCAGTCACAAAACAGACCTCAACAGATACTAGAAGATTGAAATAATTTAACATATCCTATCAGATCACCACTGACTAAGGTTGGTCTTCAATAACAATAACCACAGAAAGCCCACATACACATGGACAACGCTCTACTCAATGATAACTTGGTCAAGGAAGAAATAAAGAAAGAAATTTAAGAATCTTTAGAATTTAATGAAAATAAAGGCACAACATACTCAAATTTATGGGACTCAGTGAAATCAGTGCTAAGAGGAAAAATTGAGAGCTCTTAGTGACTCCCAAAAGAAACTGGAGAGAACATACTCTAGCAGTTTGACAGCACACCACTTACCAAAGAATATACATTAAGCGACCCATGGCTCCAGCTGCATATGTAGCAGAGGATGACCTTGTCATGCATCCATGGGAGGAGAGGCCCTTGGTCCTGTGAAGGCTGGATGCCCTAGTTTAGAGGAAAGCTAGTGCAGGGAGGTGGGGCAGAGTGTTTTGGGGGGATGTGGAAGCACCTTCATGGAGACGGGGTATGGAAATGGAATGGGGGAATGTTGGAGGGGAAACTGGGAAGGGGATAATATTTGAAATGTGAATAAACAAATTATCCAACAAATATGAAAATAAAATAAAATATGTCAGCTTGAAGTGAAAAAATTATTTAAAATTATATTTTTAGCCAAAAATTTTTCACCATTTTTTATGATGAATGAAAAATTGAGGGCTTATTTTATTTTTAACTTATTTTTTATTATTAGCTTTTAATTATACAAATAAGTAGTTTCATTCTGGTATTTTCAAACATGTATATATTTTTGACATCTATCTGCCATTTTCTTCTTCAGTCTCCTTCTGTTCTTATTCAACTCCTTCCTCTTTTTGCCTAATTCCTTTTATATATTTATTTGCTCATTTATTTTACTATTCCAAAAGTTTTCATTAGGGTTGTTTACATGGTCTTAGGTACGGATTATTTACAGAGGCATTGCTTCCTTACCAGTATTCTTAAATCTGGAGAAAATATTTCTCCTACTTCCTGAATTCTTCAGAATGGAGTGTGGCCTCATGAGTTATTCCTTCCTAGCTACCAGGTCTCCCTGTAGGTTCTTGATGGGTGGGTGTGAGGTCTCATGGTGTCATCCCTAAGTTCTTTTTTCTCTCCTTGCCAAGACAGAATTTTGACAAGCTCAATTTTGAGCAAATCTTGGGCTGACAATCACTACTGTCCCATTCATGGAAGAACAGTCAGCAGTCTCTCATTCTTAGCAATTTGACCAGTTATGAGTCTCTGCCATTAGTGATACCCAATGCAAGAAGGGTTTCCTTGACTAAAAGCTAATGATAGTACTCATGCATGACTATAAATATAATTTAGAAAGATATTTGATGGATATTTCATGTCCATTTAATAAAACAATATCACTACCTTCCTCACAAGTGCCTATTCATTCTCTAGTCACACATTTTTTGACCATGTTTATATTATGAGATATAGATTTCTTCTTGTGGAAAAGACCTCAAATTCAAAGATGGCTATCTGAATATTGACTGACCATTATTGAACCAGTGTGCACTTATTGAATGAGTGGTGAGAAATGTAGCTGTCAAGATTCACAACGGAGTAATACTGTGACGAAAATTCTCCTCTAGAAGTTTGCCCGCCATCCTTTAGCACCATCAGAACAAGTCGTTAGGATAGGGGCTCTTTCCATCTTGGTTCCAGCTGGAATTCTCTACGTCTTAAGATAAAACCCATGAATCTCACTATACTTGGTGAATAATTCACAGTTATGATAAATATCTATATTACTTTGGAAGCCTTAATGCTTAACCTCTTTAGATTGATAGCCCAGGCCTGCTAATTGTATTTTAACTTTATGATATATGGTTTCTAGGAGTAGTTTTATCTATTTTACTATGTTCATTAACAATTTTATACATATTTATAGTATTTATATCATAGATGCCCCAAACATCTACTATCAATACTAACATTAGCAACCAGAAATAGAATAATTCATAGTTTGATAGCCTTTCTTTTTTTTCAAAGATTTGTTTTTCTACATACCACAGAGTCATTCACCATCAAATATTTTTAGGATTAAAAAAAGGTTTTCCAAGATCCCAGAGTTCCTGGACTTGCCACTTACATTGTTAGCTGTAGAAGAATTTTAATCCAGCATCATGGCTACTCTGGCTGGAATATAGACATGACCTTAGTACACACCTTTCATCCAAACAATGTAGGTAAAGTTAGTTTGTAGAAGGAAGAAGCAATATGTGAACATGATGTCTAATTGAGGGGCAGACAAAGTGATGAATCAGAATAAGGTTTGACAGAACTACTTGTAGATAGGATATACCCAACTCTCACAAGAACAACACGAGACAGAGAAGCTATTTAAGGAAACAGCACAAGAGGAGCATGTCACTCTGTTGATTCAGTCAGTTCTGGAAGTTAGGTGTAGTTCAATCAGTTGGGAGTCAATTCTGTTCAGTCATTTGTGCTTAATACAGTCAGTCAGCATAGGAGGCAGTGAAATAGAGTTGAGTTCATTTGTGAATTCATGCATTTCAGTGTAAGCAGAGGAAGTTGAAGCTAGATAATAAGAAGGAGCTAAAATATTAGAACAATTGCCAGAGTTAGTTTAAGTCCAAACAGAATAATTCAGTGAGAAGCTGAGAGAAGCCATATTGACTCATTCATTTGGGGGGGGGGAATTTAAGCCAAAACATCTGAGTTGAGTTAGACAGTCAGAGTTCAGAAAGAGCTAGAAAGAGTAAGCTGATTCAGCAGTAAACCTCTGAGATGACAACTATATCAGGCTAATAAAAGTTACTTTTACAGTTAGCACTACTGTTTCTTCAGATCTCATGGATATTGTGGTGTCCTTACTCATTTCCTTAGATTCTGTTTAATTTCTAGACTTACACCTAGTACAAGGTTTCATAACTTCTTCTGGTAGTAAGATTTACAGATGCCACTGCCTGCCAGCACTTCTGGGTCAATGATCCTGGTGCTTAGAGTTCTGTTAAATTCAAGTATGCTGTGCTACAGTGATAATATTTATGTTCAACAACATGAAGGATAAAAAGACCATTTGCTTTTGTGTGATTCATTTTCATTAGTATACCAAGTATGTTATTCATTCCAAGTTCTTGTAATATTTCAGGTGAACATCTCCATGTCATACACTAGTATGACTCCATTGAAAGGAGCCATGGAGTTGGCCTGGCCTAACTGCCTTGAAAGGCAAACATCATAGGTGTTACAGGTTAGCGTCCATGGCTCCTGGGCACAATATACTCTCCAGTTCCTGAGAGACATATATACTCCCTCAGGCAGTAAGCATTTAGGCTACCTTGTATTTCTCTGCATGTCCCTTTAGTAGTCAAGGAAGCATTGAAGCTTAGACATTAATCTTGTTTACTCTGTATGGCTTGCATACTTTATCGTATCCTGGCAACTACAACTACATTGGTCCTGGCAATTGTCATTATAATCTTTCTGCAAAGGTATAAGAAGTCTGATTGCTCTCAATAAAATCGTCACATCTTTAATCCTGCTGTGGTCCCTCTAATGTGAGCCTGGTTTCATTCTTAGAGGCAATATCAGGTGACTTTGACCCAGTAAGTGACTAAGTACGAAACACTCCACGGCTTTCTCCTAACTACCATTGACACAAGCATCTTCAAAATTAGTAGATTCAGGGCATCAAATAATCCCCATTGTTTCCCTCATGAAATATAGAACTTCAAATGGACTCAGAGGTTTGGATTTATATATTTATCCATTTAGATGATCAAATAAATCTACATCTGTTTCTCTATCTATCTCTCTCTATATATTTATCATCTATATCTATACATATGATATATATGTGTGTTTATATATACCCATATATCTATATGTGATATATATTTATTATATATTTCTATATCAACTATATCTAGATAAATATATACTTAAAAGAAAAATTTTCATAGAAAGAAGAGGAATGTATGAGAGGTGTTAAATGGAGGAAATAAAATGGAGGAAAATATTTACATATTTAAAAATATATTATAAAAACATCACAAGCCTCTTTGGGAACTAGATGAAGAAAGAAGCATATACATACTGCCAGGACTGAGACTCACCACTGACTAATACATAGAGGGTAATCCTAAGAATTTACACTTCAAAGCCCAGACCAACTTAGTTGGATAAGTATTCAGCTTGGTGGGAAGGAGTAAGACAGTTGGCCAGAAGATACTGCTCATGTGAATTTACTTCCTTCATTTTGGCCATACAATGTGAATGGATGTGCAGTCTTCTGTTTGTGTGTGTGTGTGTGTGTGTGTTCAAGGAAGCATCAGTCGGTGACATGATCTTGAATATAAAATTGAAATTGAACTCTCAGGTTAATGGTGTTAGAAGATGTCATCCTTGGGAGATGACTAAGGTACAGAATCTTCTTGAATGAAATTAGATTTTCATCTCTCTAAAATAAGCTTGGGGTGGTTGTTTGGTTCCTTCCCTTTAGTCTCTTAAAGTCACATAAAGAATTTTCTATAAAACAATATCCTTCCCAAACACTGGAACTATAGGCATCTTGATTGTAGACCTCTCAGACTTTAGAACTGTGAGGCATAAACCATTTTTATTTATGAATTATTCAGCCTAAGTTGCGATTCTCAACTGCTTTGGCAAATGGCCCCTTTGGCAAACCGCTATCTCAAAAGGTACTTACATTAGGGTTCCCAACAATAGAAAACTTACTGTAGTAAAGTAACAAAAGAAAATGGTTTCATGGTTGGAGATCACTGCAGTTTGAAGAACTGTATTAAGGAGTCACAGCATTAGGAAGATTGAAAACCACTAGAAGGTGTTTTGTTGTAGCAGACAGAATGGGCCAAGACAGTTACTGCTGTCTTTTGGAAGCTTAAAAAGGAGGCTACTTCAGAAGACTTTGCCTGTTAGTAAATATAGGTCATTTTATATTTTAAGTATGATCAAGGAATAGGAAAGATAGTAAAGGAGATTGGAAAGTACTGTAAATTATGAAAATCCAATACTTTAATGCAGCATGTACTATTCAGTCTCAATTGGCAACTAATAAATACACTAGGATTTGAATCATACTTAGCATTATGGGAAAATACAAATAAATATACTTCTTTAGCTGCCTGAAGGAAAAATCCCCCAATTGCATGACTCTACCCACTGAAATCACGTAGTCTGTCAGAGCAGATGGGATTAGCAGATAATAAGCTTACTGAGAGTTGGGTTGGTCTGGGAAGCAAAACCGTTCTTTCATGCTAGCAGGTCACATTTTTCACATGCATTATGGTGTACATATAGTTATACAAACTATATATGGATACAAGTTATACAAGTATATATGGATACTTGCTCTTAAATTTTCTTTTGAATCAGTCTACATTTTAGTGCTTCTTTTTAATTTATTTATTTTTATTGGATAGTTTATGTATGTATATTTCAAATGCTATCACTTTCCCCCATTTCCCATCCCCCCCTGCTTCTATGAAGATGCTCCCATCCCCACTCACCCACTCACACCCACCCACTCACACGTTAGCACCCTGGCACTCCCCTACACTGAGGAAATGAGCCCTCACAAGACCAAGGGCTTCTCCTCCCAATGATGCCAGACAATGCCATCCTCTGCTACACATGCAGCTGGAGCCGTGGGTCCCTCCATGTGTACTCTTTGGTTGTTAGTTTGGTACCCATGACCTCTGGGGGGTCTGGTTGGTTGGTATTGTTGTTCTTCCTATGGGGTTGCAAACCCCTTCTGCTCCTTCATTCCTTTCCCTAACTCCTCCAATGGGGTCCCTGTGCTCAGTCCGATGGTTAGCTGCAAGCATTCTCATCGGTATCAGTAATGTTCTGGCAGAGTATCTCAGGAGACATCTATATCATGTTCCTGTCAGCAATTACTTCTTTGTAGTGCTTCTAATAGGTGGTTCATAGTGAATACATAGTTGTTGTTGGATATTGCTTCTACAATACCACAAGAACATTTTCTGCTCATCTCTATAATAAATTGTTACCATATCTTAGCACCATCTCCAGTTTCATTGGCAGTGTCCACATGACCCTGAGGTGTGATTCATCTGTACTCTGCAAGGAATGAATGCCAGGCCTCATGCTATATGACAGTGGGAGTTAAATTAGAATAGCAATATTTATTGAACATCTATTGTGTTCCAATTATTGTTGATAGAGCAACACTTATTCTTTCATTCAGTTATGCAGTTTTTGCTTGAAACAGAAGAGTGAGGACAATTTTGGTGTTATATATTGACAGAATCAAGTTGACACGAATTGTATAATTGGTCAATGCATGCAGGAAGAGTATATGGAATAGGTAATAAAAACACTCAGAAAACCACCACTCAGGGCAGACAGAAAGACTGTGCTTTTTCCACACTGACTACTTAAATACTTCTTTTCAATTAATGCACTTTTTCTATGGTATTTAACCTCCTTTCCCCCATGACAATAAAATTCCTCCCAGACAACAATTTGTTTTTAATTACAAAGCAATAACTAGAAAGTATAGCTGAGTAAAGAAGATATGCCCATTTAAAGCTTTTCTTTTTAAAAAAATATTATTCTTTAATCTTTTTTTTTTCTTAACAGTCCAGTCTTTATCCTCTTGGTCCACCCTCTGACTGTTCCTCATCCCATTCCTTCTCCTTCATCTCTAACAGGATGATCCCAGCCCCCAGCCCCAGCTCACCAGGCTTCCCTACTCCCTGAGATCTCAAGTCTCTGGAGGGTTAGGGGTGTAGTTTCTCACTGAGGCCAGAACAGGCAATCCTCTGCTGTATATGTGTTGGGGGGCTCAGACCTCTCATGTATGTTGCCTGGTTGGAGGCTCGGTGTCTGAGAGATCTCAGAGGTTCAGGTTAGGTGAGAATGCTGGTCTTCCTATGGCGTTGCCTCTGTCAGCTTCTTTCAGTTTTTCCCTAATTCAACCACAGGAGTCAGCAACTTCTGTCCTTTGGTTGGGTGTGAGAGCCTCTCAAGCAGATGGGGTCACCTGACTTTGATGGTGGTTGTACTGTTCTTATCACCTCTAATTGACACTGATGCTGCCAATTTAGCATGACTTTAAATTGACTTCAGCTTTCTTAAAAGAATGGTGGGATGGGCTTTCTTGCATCTAAGGCTATAGGATTTCAAGAACTATATTAAATAGGCTTAAGATTTTAAGTGGTGCTACCTTTGTATTTTTTTCATTAAAATAATAATAGAATTTTAAGAGCCAAAGTAGTCTAGAGATCATTTCACAAATTTACCTTTGTTGAGTTTGAAGAGCTGAAGACATTTTTTTCAACAAACAAAACCCTGCATAAGTGTTCTAGAATTAAGAATAAAACTCAAAAAAGTCCTTAGGCAATATAAGGTATCTTTAGAAATAGCTGGTGTTTTATCATCTGTTTCTCCAGTTAAGCAAAATCTATACTGATTCTCCCAAGAACTGGAGAAAGAAGGTAGAAAATAAGATTAATTTGAGTTTCAGAAAGCTATAGTGGAGTATATGAGAGAAGAAAAAAATGAGTAGTATAAGTCAGAAAATGAATGTGAGCGCTGGTGATTCTAGGAAATCTCAGTGGATATAAATAAATCAAATTTCTATCTATATAAACTGCGGAACATCAAAGGCAGCAGTTGTAAGAGCTACTGGAAAATAGTTTACTTTAAAATAGAGAATAAGGGTGAAATTTTACTTCTCACTATAATCTGATATCTGGAGAGCCATGGAAGAACAGGCTCTTGGTACTAAAAAGCCCTGTCTCTTGACACAGTGATGATGCCACGTGAATAAATTTAAGGCACGTATGTGAAGCAAAGACATTTATGTTCAGAGTTATTTTTTCCAATGAGAACAGGACTACAGTGGCTGCTCTTTAGTAAGCAGGGAGGAAAGTCAATGTCAGTCGCATTATGTCTGATGAATGGAAAAATGGAAAAATCTTGCACTGAGCCACGGAAGTCATAGTTGATAATTGATTGTCAGTCTCTGCCAAAGGCTGTGGATAGTGCTGTACTCACTTGCAGGTTTATTTATTTAAATGAGTCTCCAAAATGGCCAAGCATTGACTTCCAGTGATTATTTAGGGTCAGAACACACTCCCATCAGCCTTCCCCTTGTCCATCATATTCTACCAAGGTAGTTTATTTGTGTTTTGTGAAGAACAAAAAATGAAAAAGTCTATGACGATAGGTCTATGAAGTATGCAGAATCCTTTGCTTTGGTCGCCGAGGAAGAGGTGTGCTGAGATCTATCTCCATGGCCTGATGACCATGATAAATGCACAACAATGACCATGACCATGATAAATGCACAATGATGACCATCATCATCATCAGACAAGAGTGAGGAAATAGCAAGAAGAGGAACAGTCAATTTTCTCCAGATCTCAGAAAATCTACGTGTGAAGGAAGAAGCCCCACTACATAAGGGAAGCTTCTAATCCTGATTTGATACTTGCTCACGTAAGACAGTACTCCAAGTTGTTATACACAGACTTTAAAACACATTCTTGAATAATCTTCCTTTGGCAAAATGAAAACTATGCATACTGGGTATTTTAAGACAGAGGCAAGAGATGTCTATCAGTAGCTCTTTTTCTTCTGCCTCAGCATTTAGTTGATTATTGTCTGCCACTCCTCCATATGGTGCCTTTCAGGAGGTGTCTCCCCACAACCCAGGCAGAGAGTCCTGAAGAATTTTAACATTAAATGCATTGACATCAGTTTACTTCTCTGGTTCATTATTAGGAAGATAACGTGCCTTCAGATATTTTCTATAAAGAACTAAATACTCCAAAATCATCTCCACCATTAATTAAGCTGATACTTCTGCCTCTATCAGCTCTTCTGCTTCTGTTTTACATTTTAATAAATTTTCACATTTCAAAGGGGATATCAGGTGACAGTAATGAAGCTTCCTTGAACACAGAACACCCAGTACAGTGCCGGTGGGTAATAGATAATAAAGATGGAAATAACATGATAAGTTCAAGTCTGCCATTCACAGCTTGATAGTTGTATAAAAGGTATTCAATAGTTTTATGACTTTAAATATTTCAGATCTAATCAATATTAAGAGGAATTTATGTTTTCTGAGCAGATTCCCCCATTAGCTATCTCCTCTACAGTTATTCACATGGAAAAGGATTTTGAAGTTGCCATGTTTCGTAATTCTCATTCAACTAAAGCCCTTGAGGAAAATGTTCATTCTTGAAAGTGTTCGAGTTTTACAGTAAAATAAAATCTGCAGTTAAGTCTTTCTGTCTAATTAGGTAATGTGTTTTTTAAAAAAGTGAAAACCATAAAAATGTAATGTTGTACACTCTGTAAGCTCTTATTAGCGGTATGTCTACTGCTGCGAGAGAGCATAGTGATGTGGGCACGCTGACCTGAGAGTGTATCATTTCCACTTTGCGTATTTTCATCAGTCTTTTTTTCCCCTAATAATGTTGTCACTGACATAGAGAATATCCTAAAGACTTCTCTGGACTTTCCCATGTACTCTGCTCTATGGTGTAGTTTTCTTTGGGAGGTTCTGTCTCAAAAGTGAACTCAAAGATGAAGTAGAACAGCGAAATGTTCTCAAATGGTTGCACCAAACTCTAGGTCTGCTCTGATAAGGTACCTATTCTTTGTGATTCCATAATGTGGGCATCTGATTAAGTTCATGCTGTTCTTAAGTCAAAAAGGTAAATGTCTCCACAGGACTAAAGCTCCTTTTCTATTTACTTTCCATTTCATTCTTCCTTCAAATCTTGGTTTATTCCAATTTGGGGAGAATGACTGTCTTTAATAGAACTTGATCATTTACTTGAAAGAATGGGGCTTTGCTTACAATCCTATTTCCTCCTCTCTTTTAGCAAGGTGATCCTGTATTCCTAGCTGACACAATGGTCAGTCACTCTTCAACTCCTCATATAGAATAGGAACACTACAGAACTTTCTAAGGCATGATTAAGGGGATTAATTTTGATTGTGGGCTTGTCCTGGAGGAACCTGGTAAATGAGAATCTAAGAGGAAGAATTGCCTAGATCAGATTGGCATGTCTGCCAGATAGTTTAATTGCTAATAGATATGGAGAGTCCAACCAATGTAAGCAGCACCGTGCTCTAGTCGGTGATCCTGGGCTATATAACCAGGCAAAGCTTGAAGCCAACAAAAACAAGTCAGTCAATAAGCAATGCTCCTCCTGCTGCTTCAGTTTCTACTGTCAGTGGTGGGCTGACATGTAAGTGCAAGACGAAATAAATCTTTCCATCATTTAGGTTACCCTAGATAATGTAGTTTATTACAGCAACAGAAAATAAACTAGAACAAGTGGATACATACAGAACTTTTCTTGTGAAATTGGGAAAGTTATACTATTTATAACACAGGAAAAATAAGAAAGTATAAATCATACAATTAGGATTGACTCAAGTGTCTGCTTGGTCAAAGATCTTTATGTGATCTTTGAAGTTTGTACGGACTAAGGACTAAGTGCTGTACTTTCCATGATCACCATCATCTATGCAGACTCATGGTTTATCCATGTCTAAAGAGCCATGTGAGTGAGTGTGTGTGTGTGTGTGTGTGTGTGTGTGTGTGTGTGTGTGTTCAGAAGCCATCAGTTGTCAATACAGCTCTTCAGCTATGGTATGGAACTTTGTGTCTCTCACCCTCTGCAACTTTAATTTTTCTTAAACGCTTTAACCTCCCTTGTAGCCTATCACTAGCCAGAGGTAGTGAAAAGGAAAGGATAGAATGGAAGTGGATCTGTTTAGAAAGGTTCGTTGGAGCAACTCCTCTCCGTGTTGTCTGGAAATTGGCAGTTCAGTTCCCAGGTTAGCAGACAGCAACAACTTGATCCAAGGGCTAACAAAGGATGCAGCAGCAGTCTAGTTCAGTAGTCTTGAGTTAGCGACAGCAGTGACACAACCTAGCAGAGACAGCCAGGCCTTGGCCTCAGCAAAGACTTAAGACCCACTAGCATTGCACAGCTAGCTGTACCAGCAAGCCGAACTCTGTCTCCTTCACTCCATGGAGTCCTATTTATACCCTCCAAACATCATGTCTTATTCAAGTGCCCTACCTCAGCACATGCGTTGACTGAGCACATGCATCCAGTCCACCTGAGTCCTTTGAAGTGGCAAGAAACTGCAGCACACCACCAGAAGTATTTTGGTGTTTTTCACTCTATAGGGTCCACACAAATGCAGCTCAACTGCACAAAGTAAGGCAGAACAACACCCACGTGCTCTTAGCAAAGAATCCTTCCTCAGATGTCCTTTTATGTGCTTGCTTTAGCAGAACATCCTCTCGCCCATGTTTGCTTCAGTGAAACATTCTTTCCTGAGTCTGCCTTAGCCTTTCACATCTGTGTCCACTTTAAAGGAAATGGCCCTTCATGTGTTTGCCCTAGCAAAACACCATCCAACCAACTTAAGAACCCTTCCAGAGACTTCCCAAACACCATCCAGAGAACCCTTAAGTTTTCACTTCACCCTCTTCCATGCTCTAATTTTTATTTGGTTTGATCTTGTCCAGGTTTTGTGCACAGTGTCTGTCACAACCATAGTGAGTTTATATGTACAACTGCCCTGTTGTATGTGAAAAACCCTAGCATGGCTGAATATTTATAACAATAATGGAATCAGAGGTGACTTAAATGCTTAATAATATGCATACATAAATGCAGTATTAATGCAACCTACTGAGTCAATTTAGTTTTGCTCATATGTTTACATATACATATGTTTAGGGTTGATCACTTGGAATTGGATAAGCTATTAGAGAGATAGATGATTTTCCCTCTCATTGATTGCTTAGAGTATACTCTTCGAGAATTAAGTGTATTCATTTAATACCTACATAAATCGTGGTTAACATTAAATGGAATTTAAATTTTATGAATTAGGCTCTTCGGGTTCTAAAGGAAGCGAAAGCCATGACTTCATTAAAAGTCTCCATGCACTGTATATCCCTCACGTGCTCTCAGAAAGAATTACAGGCGTTTTGGAGATAGAGACAAATGAATTTTAATTTCACAAAAATGCTTTATCACGTTGTCACCCAAAAGCAAAACCCTGGCTAGGCTAAGATGCCACTTGACAGATATGTTATTTAAAAAGAAATCTCTGTGAACTTACAGTGATCGTACCTCTAAGAAAACTGTCTCCTATTCTAACTCTTAGAGATGTGACTTCAAACATATATACTATAAGAAAAATATATACTGCAACTGATAATATTAAATGAAAATCTTGGCACAATACTGTTGGTAAAAAATATATGCCTATCGTGGTTATAAATATATACCTATGTGTACATATTTCTTGAACGAATATTTTTTTTTTAATTTGAAATTTTTAGACAATGTAGTTTGACCACAGGGATCTCAGATTCTCCTCAGTTTCCTCAGATCCATCCCACCTCCCTATCTTCCCTCAACTTCATGTGATTCATCCTGTACAATTTATGTTGCCCAATGAATTTCAGGGTGTGGAGCCATCCACTGGTGTGTGATCAGCCTACAGGGTCCACACCTATTAAGCAAACCAACTCCCCTCTCCCAGGACCTGTCAACTGTCAACAGCTTCTCAGTGAAAGGTAGGACTTTGTGCTCAGATTTTCCTTCCCTGCTGTGATGTTTATCTGGCTTAATCTTGTGCATACTGTCACAACTGCTGTGAGTTCATATGTAGCTCTGAGAAACTACCCTCGTCTGTGTGGAAAACACTAAGATGGTGTATTAGATAGAAGGTGGGAGTGACTGAGGTCCTAGATGACATTTAAGCTTGAATAAAAATGTATATCATAGAAATCAATTTAATAAAATAAAAAGAAAAAATAAAATGTGTATGTGAATAAAATATATAAAATTATAAAATTGTTACCTTAAATATCTATGTGTGTCATCATTATTACTAATGTTTAAGTTACTCATGGCTTGGTATTATTTAAAATGCTGTGGTAATTTTTGAGTACTTGGCCCCCCCAATTTATGTTATCTTGAAAGCATCTGTGATCTGAAGAGGGATCGCTTCCCTGTTGTCACATCATTTCTTCTCTTGACAGGTATTACCTACTGCTCTTTTGTTTTACAAATAGGTCCTGGGTCCCAGCAATATCCAGCCACAAGCAGTTTTACCGCATTTTATTGGAGGGTTTTACTGCATGATATTGGAGGGTGACTATAAAATGACTAATTTATTTAATCAAAATAGATTTCTGTGGCATTCTTTGTGGCTGTCATGGTTGCTGTTGTTTACACGGGTTCAGAGGAGTCTCTATACTTGCTATCAATTTTCCTTTGTACATACGGACTTCTGCTCATTCATTTCCTTCATACTTACACATGCCTAGCGATTGTTTGATCTCTTTACAGGGATCTCTGTGCAGCATATAATAAATTTATTCACTCTCATATTGCCGGCAAATGTATTTTACAGTCTGCTATTTTATAACTAGAAGTTTTAGGAAAAGTTTTCAATGTGATTTATCAGTATAGAGACATTCAGTATGAGACTAGATTTTTCTGATTTTCTTTGATAACATGTCACTTTTATTTTTTTAACTTTGTAAGTTAAAAACATTTCCCTTTAGCCGAAATGTTTTAGGTTCAGGAATCTTAACATGTTTTCAACTTACCTTTCTTTGTGTTTGTCTAGCCAACAGGCCAACTTGCAATGGAGACAATTTATGCAGATACACTGCAAGGCATCTCCAGTTGGAAATCTGGTGAGTACCTTATCAAAATCTGTCTCTTTATCTCAACATGATTTGAGTCAAACGTTTTCTGCCACATGCCCACATTTTCTTTTTCAGTAATAAAAAATAAACAGGGAGCTAAAAGAGTTCTGGCCTTCTTTGAGACCCAGATGGAAAACGGATGATGTTCAGACTAAACGTTTACAACAGCAGGATGCCTAGCAGGTAAAGTGAGTTCTAAACCAGAGCATCAAATAGAAGGTAAACAGAAAGCTTAGACATTTGAGAACTTACAGAAATCAATACAGTGTTCCAGTCTTGGTGAGAAGCAGTAGAAACTCCTTTTCAGAAAACTATTGGAAAGCTGTGTCTAAGAACAAATTAGCCTTACTTTTAAGAGCTGAATGACTGTGCCACTGCCCATTCAATACTTCTTCATATAAGCTAGGTGTGAGTTAGAAAAGTTTAGTAGAGGATTAGAATCCCTCCCACTATGTATCCTTTATCTAATATGCCTTGTCTGGAATGTCCTTGGCAGTGCTGCAAACAACACCATCCTCCTAAAACATAGCTCAAGGGCTGGTGAAATGGCTTAGCCATTAAAGGGTAGGCTCACAACCAAAACTACACAGCACAGCTCAATAAGGCAAAGACTAAACACGTTTTCTCTGTTCAGCCATATTAACTACTGTGATTTATAACTGAAATGCACTATTCTTATACATCAATATGCCTATAGTTCATATGTTTTGGACTATTAGCATAATGATCTCTGAAAACAATCCGCTGAAGATACTCATTAACTGAGTAAGTGCATTGAAAATCAAGACAAGGCTTTCTCTGAAATGCCCAATGCCCAAGGGATGTTTGGGTTAAACTACCAGGATCACATTTTTATCTCTTCTGTTCATCTTCATATTTTTATGTATTCATGATTGTGGATTATGTTTCTGTACAAATGCTTTGGAAGAGAAAAGATAAGTTGTCAAACATTCATATAAAGCTTATTGATTTTATTTTTTACGTGTCATATTTGTAGCCTGATGGGAGAGTTGAATGCAAAAATGGATCAAGCAACCTTTGAAATGTCTAATGATGCATAATCTGATTTTCTTCTTCTCTTCCCTTTAGAGGAACACAATGACAACAATTGAAATTACAATTTATATAACTGAAGTGTTTCTTTATATTATCATTTATAACCAGCAAAGGTTTAACTTATAAATTTAGGGGTGTTTTGTTAGATTATTCAGTAATTATTTTTCCCAAGGAAAACATGCAATCAAAAGAACAATAAGCAATTGTTTTATTAGAGATACTTCTAAATATAAATTCCATTTTACTTGGTATATATGTTTACAAAATTTTCAACTTCTGTTTAAAATAAAATATATGCATAACTATGTAGCACAACAGGAATGGAACACTGAAGCCAAAGAAATAGATATGCAAATGTCAGCTATAATATTCAACATTTCTCTGAGCTTTCCTGAAATTTTAACAGGGAAACTTATAGGCTACAATTTTGGAAAATAAAATGAAAACAGATCAATAGAGAAATATAAATTTCTCTATAGGAAAAATATTATTTAAAGTTATCTTTACCCTGTTGAAAATTAAATATTTTAAAACATTCATATATAATTAATTCATGCTATCTTCTAATGAAGAAAATCCTAACCATTTGGGGGTACATATAAATGACATCATACGTATTTCCTTTCATATTGAATAAAGTAGTCTTAAATTTGCCCATTATATTAACAGATTCATATGTATTGTATATGCCAATGTGTGTGCATAGAATAATTTTTCTTATAACATTTTAGATGAATGAATTACTATAAGGGCTCAAGAAAGGTGTCAGGAACAACTGAGCAATACAGTTGAGCAATATAGAAATCTTCCGATTTCTATATATTTTTAGCAATTTCTTTTTGTAGATCCAAACATAGGTGAGTTTTTAAGCCCGTTCTGCAAGATTTCACTGCTTTCGTTCTCTATTTTGAAAATTCTTTGTTGTATACAGTAGTGGAAAAATCACTTTTTTTCAAACAAACTAACAAAATAAGATTTATAATATAGTAAGGAATTATGCTGGTCTAGCAAAGTGGTAGTAGTAGATTCTTTTCTAAGGTCCATGACCTCAGTAGCCCAGGGAAGTTGGTGAGGTTTCCAGGAACAATCATAATTTTCCTCCTGTTAAGTGGGCCCTAAGTCTAATTATGTAACTGCTGGTTGCCTTGGAAAAGTGAGCTTTACTTAAGCCACCCTCATGCCTAGGTTGCAATGCTGCTGATTGTGGTGGTTTACAGGTATAGCAGCTGCTGGGTCTGTTTAGTTGCATTCTACCCTTTACAGCTTGGGTAGTGTTTTCTGAAACCATGGAAGCTAGATTGCAGAAAAGAGGCTTTCAGGTCAGATCCACATCAAATCACTGGGGTCATGTGTTCTCAAGAGTGCAGTGTCTTCACCAAGAGGTACCTAGCCTCAACACATTACAGGCAACCATGGACTACACTGTTAATCTATATTTATCTAGGAGTCATTTGGATCAACTTTTCAAAAGGAAGTTTCTTTCCCTGGTATACTGAGACATTTTTAGTCTATGCTTCCTGTCCTTATACCCAAAGATACATGTAGCTTCCACAGCTTACTAAAGAAGAGTCTTTTTACAGAAAACAGAGCCCACAGAAAACCAAAACTAAATATGTTTTAGCATAGAGATCAATGGATCATGGAGCACCCAACCCCAATGAGTCCATCTACACCAAAGCCTCTTCATCTATGGGTAAGTAAACATCTTGAAACACTGGGGAGAGAGTTTAAGAGCTGGAATTTGAGGATCCCTACTATGAAACACTCTCTCTCTCTCTCTCTCTCTCTCCCTCCCTCCCTCAAGAGAGAGAGAGAGAGAGAGAGAGAGAGAGAGAGAGAGAGAGAGACAGGGGAGAGAAGAGAGGCAGGGAGGGAGGGAGGGAAGGAGATAGAGGGGGAGAGAAATGGCTGCATAAACAAGAGCAGAACAATCACAATGCCAGTGGACATCTTATTGTGGAAGTGGAGAAATCCACAGGATTAAATTCCCACACAAAACACAACAGGCAACTAATGACTAGAGCAAAGGGAAATTAGCCTTTTCCAGGAATGAGACCCTTATAAAAGTGATCAGCATTAAATCCATATACACATCTCCAAGAAGAAGAGACTTATCAGAGCATATATATATATATATATATATATATATATATATCAGGGTATATATTTGTATGGGACAATAATATTCTAATAAAAAGAGACTATCAACTAAAAAGAGTGGGAGGAATTGGGAGGGAATAGAGGATGGCTAGAAGGAAGGGGCTGTAAGAAGTAAAGGGGAGGAGAGAACTGGATATAATTCTATTTATATTAAAAACATACTAAAAATAAAAATAAGACTTTTATTTTACCTTCCAAAACTTTGGAAGAAGAGGAGGAGAAGGAACAGGAGGAGCAGGAGGAGGAGGAGGTAGAGAAAAGATTGGTTGTTGGAATATGAAGTATCAGGAAATTTATTGCTTACCTGATATTAGTTTTCAGTGAATCTCTAAATGGATTAGTTGTCATGCTTCAAATAAAAATGCCAGCAAATCCAGTTTTTGTGCTGTGTGTAACAAACACAAAACTCTGGGAAAATCATTTTCAAAGAAACAGTTCTTCATACATATGAAAGCATTATGTGGACGCAAAAATGAAGTCACTCAGTTTCTGACTTAACTTTTCATTGTGTTTTCTGTGATAAAGAGCCAGTTGCATTGTTTTCTCTTAAGACCTAAAAGGATGCCATCAACCTATTTTTATGTGATCCATTGTAATTAAGGGATAAATATTTCTCATGGTATTGATAATAGAAAAATAATTTAGAAAAACATACTTTACATATATATTGTTTTGAGAAGTTAAAGAAATATTCATATAATGACATATTATGTTTATTGATATGTGAGAATATATGGAGAAGTGACAATAAAGAAAAATAAAATAAAATAAATATTTATACTTATGTTTTGAGAATCTCATAAATGTATAAAATATTTATCAAATTCATCCCCCTCATTTCCTCCTCCATCTCCTTGCCCACTAGAACCCTTCCCCCTCCCTACCCTACAACATATCCCCCTCTAAATTTTATGTGCCCTGCCTGGACTGAGGGGCTGCGTCCAGTTATTGTTCCCCATGTACTCCTGTGTGTAGGGCTTTCTCTAGAACCTAGGCAAAGAAGTTATTTTTTAAAAACTCATAATCTAAAGAATAAATTGGCTTTGGCAAATGCTGTGTTTCTGTTGCTTGCTAACTACTGATGTCATGGAAGAGAGAAAAATCTACTCTTGAGAAACCACGAGCCATTAGCTTTAACAGTGAAGAGGGGGGTGGAAAAAAGTACAGCTGGGGCGAGAGGAGGCGATGACAGGAGTCTGATACGAAGACGGCATCAGGCGCAGTGGAAACTATTTTGTGACTGAAATCGAGTTCCCACATTAGAAAATTCCTTGGAGAACGTACTCCTGCTGGAAGCGGTGAAAAGATTAAGGTCTTGCATCGATGAAAGGGAAGACTAAGAAAAGTCACAGATGAAGCCGAAGCCATGGAGGGAGTTTAGAAGCCCAGAACGGAAGAGACACATAGAGTAGAGGAAATGAGAAGAATCTCAGAGGGTCCGGATCCTGCATAGTAAGTCAGGGAAGCCACCCTTCTATGACCTCGAGCTGAGGAGGCTTCAGCCACCAATGATCTACATTGGTGATCTGTGTCAGTTTGCCTGCGCAGATGTTTAGAAAGTGATTATTTCTGGGTGTGATTTTGCTGAAGTTTGTAGAGAAATTTGGCATGTGGTTCAGCAACAGAGAGAAGGACCCATATTGAACTTGGGTATGTCATCCTACCAGCTAAGCATCTAGCTGGAACAGATTTCTTCCATGCCTGCCAAGGACCAACCTTGGCTTGGTGAGAGGTCTGAGGGAGGGGTGTCTGGGAGAAGGGAAACACAACTCAAAATCAAATCATGCATCCAAGCTAATGTCCTATATTCTGCTCAAGACAGCTTTCCAGAGGAGTTATGCTATCTCTGGACTCTCCCTTCCTCCCCTCCCCCCTTTCTCTCTCTGTGTATGTGTGTGACTGTGTGTGTGTGTCTGTCTGTCTTCTGCTTGAGACAGTTCTCTAAATAGTTCTCTCCTGCTCTTCTAAAAATTTCTCTGGATAGCTCATCTCTTGAAGATCATAAATCCAGTCTTTCATTTTATATACCAATCCAATCATTCACTCCAAATTTCCTTTTGATTATCCTATATATCAGCATCCCATGAATACAGCCCCTTAATTCTTGGGAGACAGCAAGCACACGTCTTCTTTTAACATTGCAAAAGAACTCAGAGACCTGCCTGATTCTGCTAAGCACAGATGATAAACTATCTGGGTGGGACCCCATCCTGAAAATACCATTTGTATCACACCTGGGCCTAACCGTGCTCTGTCCTAACCGTGCTGACCCTGAACTCAGAATTCTGTCTGTCTTTGTAAACATAAACCAAACCAAACCAAACAAAATCGTAGCTGAATGGGGATCTCCTGTAACCATCACCTCTTAAATTTCTTTTTCTCCTTCCTTAGTATCTTTTTGACAAGTTGGTTCATAACACAGCTGGTTTTGTTCCCTTATATTTGTGAAGCTTCTCATATAGTCCATGTCTTATCCTTGTTTTTTTAGAAACTATATATTTTTAAAGCCATGAATTTAGGGTTCCTTGCCATAGCATCAGAGGCTTCCCTGAAGGTCCCAGCATTTATCATGTTGCTGAGTCTTCGCCTCTTAGACGTGTGCTGTCTCTGATTATCATGAAGTCATTAACAGGGAGGATATTCCTTGAGGGAGAAATGTAAAATAAGTACACTGTTACACAAGTAAGCCTTAAGCACACAATAGCCATCAATGCTTGTAGAGGTCCACACCTGCTGTGTCCCAGGAGGCAGGAACCATGTCATTCTGTCCCTACCAAGTCCATGTTGGACTCAGCACAGGCTCTCTGAACTAAGTATATTTTACTTTGCTGCTGCCTCTCCTGTACTCTATCTCATTCAGTCTGTTGTCTCTGGAGTTTGAGCTAAAAGTATATACCTTCTTCTGCATCAAGGTATGCCCGGATACTATATTAGTGGATGAATAGTATCAATATGCCTAGAAAAGCTTTGAGTATATGAATTTGTTATGGTTTGGGGAATACTGATTAAATCAGATGATGTGCCAATAGCTTTGGAGGTAGCTTCTTACATATAAGACATTATTATTCAGACTCATATGAGTGACAAAATCCATGAAGTTTGCCCAAGAAGGAGTAGGGAAATAGATAGTGTATAGTGGCATGAATAATTGTTTCTTTAAAAATGAGTTTTCTATTGATAAAGATGGTCTGTGTCTGATATACAGGACTCCAAAGTAATGTTGTACTGCTCTGAGAGCTAATTAATCCCTTGGCAGATGGATGGCTCTCATAGTTTTGTTAAACATTTTCAGAGCGTTTGTCTAAGAGAAACAGTAAACATTCACAAGTAGCGATTGTGTGTTTAAGGGAACTTGAATATTCATGGGATACTTACACAGTGGAATGTAAAGAAACTGAAACCAATCACCTATAGATATCAGTGGGATTAAGTACTACTAAAATGTAACAAGATTACTATCACTCAAATACATACACACACATACACATATATAATTGCATAGATATAACATTTTAAAGGACTATTTAAGGGTTGGAGATTTAGCTCAGTGGTAGAGTGCTTGCCTAGCAAGCGCAAGGCCCTGGGTTCGGACCCCAGCTCCTAAAAAAAGAAAAGGAAAAAAAAAATAAAGGACTCTTTAAGAATAACATATGGTCAGTAACATATAGTAGCACAGTCACTCATAGATAGGGAGTAAGTAACATGGCCCTATCACATTCTTCTGAACATTTAGATACTGGCATGTTCTAGGAGAGGAACATTCATTAACTTAGATGGTTTACTCATTGGTGAACCCATTAGGCTCCAAACCTGCACTCACAAAGAAGGCCCTGGTTAAACTCAATGGGTAGTAAAAGGAGCAAGAAGACATGAGCATGGGAAAAGCACTCGCAGGATGGAGGGAGTTTACAAGGGTTGGAAGGAAATAGAGAGAATAAAGGATCTGAGTAATCAACATGTTTTACATAAATATATGCATTAAACCAAATTGTCAAAGAGCATATTTAGTAAAGGTTGCATCTGACTCTGCTCAGAAAAGGTGACTGGGATTGATAACAGCAATGTCACAGCAGGTTTGTCTATATTCTAACCCATCCTGTTTATACTTTTTACAAAGTGGGGAGGGACTCCACATATTGTTCAACTAAAGGTTTGCGGCAAATTGACACATGGTCAACATTAGTGAAGGTAGCTGAGGAGGCAGAGCAGTGGAAGCAATATCTTGGGGGTTTATTTTTCAATAAAGATTCAAACCTTTTGACTAAATTGAATATGTCAGTACTTGCCCTCAGGTTTCCTTCGATATCTCTCTGTTCATAGAGTATTTTGGTGGGAAGGGTCTGTTTGTTGATCATGAATGCAGAGGAAGTCCCTTATGGGCAGCAAGTCTCTCAAAGAAGACAATAAAATGCAGGAAACTTCTGTAAACAGACCCTTTGGGATCTCAAGGGAGAGCCCTGGTCATCCCTGGATTAGAAAGTGAAGTCAGAATCTGGATGAAGTAAGGGGCCTTGTGGAACGTGACGCTCGTCTCATTCACCTAAGGTTCAAACGGAGAATTAACAAAATGAATTTGCAAGAAGCTATTACTGTTTTGCTCATGGGGGAATGTAATGAGGGAGAAAATTGAGTTCTTGAGGCTGATAGGGGAAAGAGACTTAGGGAGCAAGCTGCCTGTGTTTGGAAACTGCCTGTCGAGATTGTTTGTGACAATGAGTCTTGAAGCAGCATGGGTGTGACCTGGCGTCAAACTTCAGAGGCAGGAAGATTCAGAGGAGGAGGAGGAGCACCACGAGAAGGAAGCGGTGTCACATGGTCCCAGCTTTAACCCCCATGGTTCTTCTGAAGTTATTAAGTTTGCAAAAATCTTACTCATCTTTGTCAGTATCGTGTGTGTGTGTGTGTGTGTGTGTGTGTGTGTGTGTGTGTGTACACGCGCGCGCATGCTCACGCTTGTCAGTGGGAATAAGTCTTGCATTAAAATTAGTAAAAGATAAATACAAAATGTTTGTGGGTCAAAACTAAGATGGTGCTTGAGAGGACCAATGAAAATACATACTTTAAGTTACACTGTATGAGTTTCTGAAAAAGTAAAAATATTATTTAAAACAGAGATGTTGAAAAATTGCTTATCTTTATATAGAGGTATTATTTTAACTTTTGCCATAATCAAATATGGGGATTTGAGGGTCTGAAGATATGGTTTACTGGTGTAAGAGTGCATACTGCTCTTATAGAGGACCCACATTTGTCCCAGCTCTGATGTCAAATAACTACAATTAGCTATAATGGTAGCTCCATCAATTTGATGCCACATTCTTGACTCTACAAGCTACTATACTCAAATGTACATACCCCTACACACAAACACACATATGCACCCAAACACACCACACACACACACACACAACACACACACATACATACATACAAAACACACACATTCGTACATAAAATTAAAAATAAATATTTTCAAAATTGTAGATGTGAAAGAATCCACATACAATAAACTGGGAAAACCCCATATTCCTTTTAGTTGCAGATATAACCTAAGTAACAAGGGTATAATTTACACTGGAAAAAATTACAGTAAAATAAAAACTAAATAAAAATATCAAAGCCTGGTCTCCATCTGTGTCCTGAGCCAAGACTGTCCCACAGCCATCCAGACCCAAAACCTGCCTAGAGAGCTAGTCTCCCAGGAGTGCTCTCACTCCTAAACTCACAGGCGAGACCCCACATTCATTCTTCCTAAAGTCCAAAGAAGGTTCTGCAAGGAACGCACAGAGCATAGGAACCTCCTAGAAGCCTGGGACAGGAACCTTCTGGTCTTCATTTGCGCCTAAAGCTAAAGCTATCCCACAGACCTCAGGACTAAAACCTGCCTGGAGAGAGCTGGTTTCACAGGAGTGCTCTCAATCCTGAGATCACAGGCTCACAAGCCCACAGAAGGGACAAGCTCCAGTAAGAGACAGCAAGACCAATTAATATCAGAGATAAATAAAAGGGCAGAGGCAAGCACAAAACCTAAACAACAAAAACCAAGACTACCTGGCATCATTAAAACCCAGTTCTCCTATCATAGCAAGTTATGAATTTGCCAACATACCAGAAAATCAAGATTTGTATTTAAAATAACATTTCATGATGATGAGAGAGGACTTTAAAAAGGACATAAATAACTCCATGAAAGAAAAATAGGAGAACACAGCTAAACAAGTAGAAGTCCTTAAAGGGGAAAAACAAAAATCCACTGAAGAATTAAAAGAAAACACAACCAAACAGCTGGAGGAATTGAAAAAACCATCCAGGATCTAAAAATAAAAACAATAAAGAAATCACCAAGAGAAACAACCCTGGAGATAGAAAACCTAGGAAAGAGATCAGGAGTCATAGATGCAAGCATCACCAATGGAATATAAGAGATAGAGAAGAGAATCTCAGGGGCAGAAGATATCAAACAAAACATTGAACCAACAATCAAAGAAAATGTAAAATGAAAAAGTTCCTAACCCAAAACTTCCAGAAAATACAGGATACAATGAGAAAATCAAACCTAAGAATAATAGGTATAGAAGAGAGTGAAAATTCCCAATATAAAGGGCCAGTAAATATTTTCAATAACATCATAGAAAAAAAACCTTCCCTAACCAAAAGAGAGATTCCCATAAACATACAAGAAGCTCACAGAATTCCAAATAGATTGGACCAGAAAAGAAATTCCTCCCGTCATATAATAGTCAAAATACCAAATACACAAAACAAAAGAAAGAATATTAAAAGCAGTAAAAGAAAAAGGGAAAGTAAAATACAAAGGTAGACCTATCAGAATTACACCAGACTTCTCAACAGAAACTTTGAAAGCTAGAGGATATTGGTAAGATGTCATACAGACCCTAAAGGAAAACAAATGCCAGCCCACATTACTACATCCAGCAAAATTCTCAATATAGATGGAGAAACCAAGCTATTCCATGACAAAAACAAATTTATACAGTATCTTTCTGCAAATTCAGCCCTACAAAGGACAATAGATGGAAAACTACAACACAAGGAGGGAAACTACATCCTAGAAAAAAGCAAGAAAGTAATCTTACAATGAAACCAAAAGAAAAGAGACTAACAAACATAATTCCACATCTAAATATGAGAATAACAGGAAGCAACAATCACTATTCCTTAATATCTCTTAACATCGATGGACTCAATTCCCCAATAAAAAAGACATAGACTAACAGACTGGATACGTAAACAGGACCCAGCATTTTGCTGCATACCAGAAAGGCACCTCAGTGACAAAGACAGACACTACCTCAGTAAAATATGGAAAAAATATTTCCAAGCAATGATCCCAAGAAACAAGCTGGAGTAGCCATTCTAATATTGAATAAAATTGATTTTCAACCAAAAGCTATCAAAAAAAAAAAAAAAAGATAAGGACTCTATATACATGTCAAAGGAAAACTCTATCAAGATGAACTCTCAATTCTAAACATCTATGCTCCAAATGCAAGGTAACCCACATTTATAAAACAAACTTTACTAAAAGCATACATTGTTACTCACACAGGAATAATTGGAGACTTCAACAACCTCACTCAATGGACAGATTATGGACACAGAAAGTAAACTGTGATGGTTTGCGTATGCTTGGCCCAGGGAGTGGCACTATTAGGTATGGCATTGTTGGAGGACGTGTGTCACTGTGGGGGTGGGCTTGGAGATCATCCTTCTTGCTGCCTGAGGATGCTCAGTCTATTCCTGGCTTCCTTCAGGTGGCATTGTAGAAGTCAGCTCCTCCTTCACCATGCCTGCCTAGATGCTGCAACACTGCCATGTTCCTGCCTTGATGATAATGGACTGAACCTCTGAACCTATAAACCAGCACTAATTGAAAATACTGTCACTTATAAAACTTATATTGGTCATGGTGTCTGTTCATAGCAATAAGACCCTAAGACAGAGACACAGTGAAACTAACAGAAATTATTAACCAAATCTATAAAACATTTCATCCTAAAACAACAGGACATCATGGTACCTTCTCCAAAACTGACCATATAATTGGTCACAAAGCAGGCTCAACAGATATAAGATTGAAATAATCCCATGCATCCTATCTGATCACCATGGACTAAGGCTGGCCTTCAATAACAACAAAAACAACAGAAAGCCCACATACACATTGAAGCAGAACAATGCTTTACTCAGTGATAACTTGGTCAAGGAAGAAATAAAAAATGAAATCGAAAGCTTTTTAGAATTTAATGAAAATGAAGACAGAACATACCCAAACTTATAGAACTCAATGAAACTATGGAAAATTCATAGCACTGAGTGTCTCTGAAAAATAAACTGAAGAAAGCATACACTGAAAACTTGACAGCACACCTGAACGCTCTAGAACAAAAAGAAGCAAATACACCCAAAAGGAGTAGATGGTAGGAAATAATCAAACTCAGAGCTGAAAATAACCAAGAAACAAAAAGAACTATACAAAGAATTGACAAAACCAGTAGCTGGCTCTTTGAGAAAATTAACAAGATAGATAAACCCTTAGCCAGACTAACCAGAGGTCATAGAAAGTGTATCCAAATTAACAAAATCAGAAATGAAAAGGGAGAAATAACAGAAACAGAGGAAATGTAAAAGTCATCAGATCCTATTGCAAAATGTTATACTCAACAAAATTGGAATATCTGGAGGAAAAGGACAGATACCAGGTACCAAAGTTAAATCAGAACCAGATAAACCATCTAAACAGTCCCGTATCCCCTAAAGAAATAGAAGCAGTCATTAAAGGTCTCCCAACCAAAAAAAGCCCAGGACTAAATGGGTTTAGTGCAGAATTCTATCAGACATTCAAAGAAGACCTAATACTTATACTCTTCAAACTATTCCACAGAATAGAAACAGAAGGAACACTACCCTATTTGTTCTTTGAAGCCACAATTACTCATATTTAACCACACAAAGACCCTACAAAGAAAGAGAATATCATACCAATTTCCCTCACATATATTGATGCAAAATTACTCAATGAAATTCTTGCTAACTGAATGCAAGAACACATCAAAATGATCATCTATCAAGTAAGCTTTATCTCAAGGATGCAGAGATATTCAATATGAGGAAATGCATCAATGTAATACACTATATAAACAAACTCAAGGAAAAAGAAACACATGATCATTTTATTAGATTCTGAGAAAGTATTTGACAAAATTCAACACTCTACCTGTTAAAAGTCTTGGAAAGATCAGGAATTTAAGGCCCATACCTAAACATAGTAAAAGCAATATACAGCAAACCAGTAGCCAACATCAAACTAAATGGAGAGAAATTTGAAACAATCACACTAAAATCAAGAGCTATATAAGGATGCCCACTCTCTCTCTACCTATTCCATACAATAGTTAAGTCCTTGCCAGAGCAATTAGACAATGACAACAACAAAAAATATCAAAAGGATACAAATTGGAATGGAAGAAGTCAAAATATCACTATTTGCAGATGATAGGATAGTATACTTAAGTGACCTCAAAAATTGCACCAGAGAACTCTTATACCTGATACACAACTTTGGCAAAGTGGCTGGATATAAAATTAACTCAAACAAATCAGTAGCCTTCCTCTACTCAAAGGATAAATAGGCTGAGAAAGGAACTAGGGAAATGACACCCTTCACAATAGTCACAAATAATACAAAAAAGTCTTAGTGTTACTTTAACCAAGCAAGTGAAAGATCTATGTGACAAGAACTTCAAGTCTCTGAAGAAAGAAATTAAAGATCTCAGAAGAAATGATCTCCCATGCTCATAGATTAGCAGGAGTAATATAGTAAAAATGGCCATCTTGCCAAAAGCAATCAACAGATTCATTGCAATCTCCATTAAAATTCCAACTTAAATTTTCATAGAGTTAGAAGGAGCAATTTCCAAATTATTTTGGAATAACCAAAACCCAGGAAAGGGAATATATTCTCTAAAATAAGAGATATTCTGGGGGAAATCACCATCCCTAACCTCAAGCTATATTACAGAGTAATCTTGATTACAAAATAAAAGGATGGTATTCATTCAGAGACAGGCAGGTAGATCAATGGAATAAAACTGGAGACCCAGAAATGAACCCACACATCTATGGTCACTTACTTATCTTTGACAAAGGATATAAAACCATCCAATGGAAAAAAGACAACATTTTCAGCAAATGGTTCAACTGGGGATCAATATGAAGAGGAATGCAAATTGATCCATTCTTAACTCTTTGTACAATGCTCAAGTCCAAGTGGATCAAAGGCCTCTAAATAAATAAAGATACACTGAAACTAATAGAAGAGAAAGAGGAGAAAATCCTGGAACACATAGGCACAGGGGAGAATTTCCTGAACAGAACACCTATAGTTTATGCTCTAAGAGCCACAATAGACAAATGGGACCTCATATAATTGCAAAGATTTGTAAGGCAAAGGACACTGATAATAGGGCAAAATGGCAACCAACAGATTGGAAAAAGATCTTCACCAGTCTTACATCTGATAGAGAGATAATATCTAATATATACAAAGAACTTAAGAAGTTAGAGTCCAGAGAATGAAATAATCCTATTAAAAATGGCGTAGAAAGCTAAACAAAGAATTTTCAACTGAGGAATATTGAATGGTCATTGAAGCACTTGAAGAAATGTTCAACATCCTTATTCATCAGTGAAACGCAAATCAATACAACCCTGGGATTCCACCTCATACCAGTCAGAATGGCTAAACTCAAAAACTCAGGGGACAGCAGATGCTGGTGAGGATGTGGAGAAAGAGGAACACTCTTCCATTGTTGGTGGGATTGCAAGCTGGGACAACCACTCTGGAAATCAGTCTAGTGGTTCTTCAGAAAATTGGACATAGTAGTAATCTGAGGACCCAGCATATACCCAAAAGATGCTCCAACACATAACAAGAATAGATACTCCACTATCTTCATAGCAGCCTTATTTATATTAGCCAGAATTTGGAAAGAACTCATATGTCCCTCAACAGATGAATGGATACAGAAAATGTGGAACATTGACACAAGGGAGTATTACTCAGCTATTAAAAACAATGACTTTACGAAATTCATAGGCGAATGGATGGATCTAGAAAATATTATTTTGAGTGAGGCAACCCAGTTCCAAAGAACACACCTGGTATATAATCACTGATAAGTGGATATTAGCCCAAAAGCTGAGAATACCCCAGAAACAACTCACAGACCATATGAAGCTCAAAAGAAGGAAGACCAAAATGTAGATTCATCAGTATTTCTTAGAAGGGGGAACAAAATCCTCATGGGAGGAAATAGAGGGACAATAAGTGGAGCAAAGAGTGAAGGAAAGGCTACCAGAGACTGTTCCACCTGGGTTATCCATCCCATATGCAGCTCCCAAACACAATCACTATTGCTGATGTCATAAAGTACTTGCTGAAAGGAGCCTGACAGGGATGTCTCCTGAGAGGCTCTGCCATTCCCTTACCGATACAGATTAAGATGCTTGCAGCTGACCATCAGCCTTAGATGGGAACCCCAATGGAGGAGTTAGATAAAGGACTGAAGGAAGTGAAGGGGTTTGCAACCCCATAGGAAGAACAATATTATCAGTAAACCAGACTCCCCAGAGCTCCCAGGGACTAAACTACCAATGAAAGAGTACACATAGGGGACCCATGGTTCCAGCTACATATGTGGCAGAGGATGGCATTGTCTGGCATCAATAGGAGGAGAAACTCCTGGTTCTGTGAAGCCTTGTTTCCTTGGGGTAGGGGAATGTCAGGGTGTTGAGGTGGGAGTGGGGGGGTGGGAGGGAGCATCCTCATAGGAGAAGGGGGAACCAGGAACAGCGATAACATTTGAAATGTAAATACATAAATGATTCAATAAAAATAGAAAAGGAAGTTTCAGATGTGCAGCAATGAAAGGATGTAACATGGAGACAAAATTGTTTAGGTAACTAAAAACAAGGAAACCTGTGGGATTGATTAAAGGCATATTATTGTTAGATAAAAAAATATATAAGCATTAAATATGCCCCTTCACTATAAGGCTGCTGCCACATTCATGTATTCACAACATGCTTATTGGACAATACACACACACACACACACACACACACACACACACACACACACACACACACACACACGTGTGTGTGTGTGTGTGTGTGTATTCCAGCACTATTCTAAGCCACAGAGGTATACCTGAGGTACAGACAATGGAACTAAAGGTTTTTTTCAAGTTATAGATATTTATATATTAGCAGAGTTCAAATTTTCAACCATTAAGTTGTATACCCTAGAAAACATGACATTTAAGACTGTGAATGATATTGAATTTTGACTTTCATTCTCTAATTGCCAATGTCATTTCCACCTGGTCTTGCGTATCTAGTAGTGAGCAGACTCTATAACTTCAAAGAAAAGCTTTTAAAAAACTTTTTATTCCAGATGGTAAATATAGGTGCTATCCCTAGGAATCTTAATTTGTCTGGAGTTGTTGTATAGTAGTTTCCTCGAAGATTAAAACCTTCCACATTGGAGGGAAACTTCTTAGTACAGGATGTTTAAGGGGAGGTGAAACCACATAATATTCCAAGTGGAGGTGAAATACTGCAGGAGCACTTGTTAATCTCTTCCCTGGCAATCTGGAAACCAGCAGATCTTACACCAGCTCGAATGGCAGCTTAGCCTCCAGAGAGATAAGTAGGCAGGTCCTTAAATATTGAAATTTTGCTTCATCTCTGAAGCCTGGATTCTCTTGATCTCCTTAAAGTTAACTATATTTATTAAATTTGTTCTGCCATTTTAAGAACTTATTGCTTCAAAGTAAGTTATGCTTTTCTAGATTATTCATCAGTGACTTCTAAATTTATGGTTTGCAGAGTTTATGCACACTGTTTAGAAAAGTGATTAAAAGATTTGTATTAATTTTACAAAACTGGTAGGGGAGGGCAGATTACCACAGAGCTCTCTTCATTATCTAAAATGGAGGTCTTCTCAGTGTCTGTGTATTCCCCAAGCATCTTTATATGTTCTCTGCCCTTCTGGTCAGTTTCCTTATGGATTAGTATTCATTATCAGGGGATCAAATGAATGAACCACTTGAAAGATTATAAAAGCTGAGAAGTTCTTACAAGCTGTTTCTTATCACCAGATGAAATTACATTACTCTGTTCACTCTCCAACACTAGCTAACAATTTATTTTCATTTCAATATACCTTACTCTCTTGGGTCCTAAGATAGAATTCCTTACACTTTATATACATAAGAAAATCCTGAGGAAATAATAAAATAAAAGGTCTTTAAAGAATTTCTGACTCAGTAGAAAGGGAAGAAACTGTGTGTGCTAACTGAAACAATAAAGAAAGAGAAAATTGAAGGGGATATAAATACAGAAAGAAGTCAACATATCTTTATTTGCAGATAACATGATATTATAAATTAGTGATTCCTAAAACTTTGCCAAAAAACTTCTAGAAAGAATAAAAAACCCTCATAAATGTGGCAGGATACAGAATAAACTTTCACAAATTGATAGCTTTTCTATATATCAACAACAGACTTACAGAGAAGTAATTATGGATATCCTCCTATTCACAATGCCTCAGAGAAAAGAAAATATCAAAGAATAAACCTAACCAAGGAAGTAATGAACCAGTAGTCTACAATGGAAACTTTGAATCTCTGCAGAAAAAGATAAACACAAAGAAAAAGGAAATACATTCCGTGCTCATGTATTGGAAAAAACCACATTGTATAAATGTGGGTTATAGCTCCTCATTTTAAGTGATATTTCAGATCCATAATAATAAAAACAATATGGTACTGTCACAAAACAGTCATCTAGCAGACAAACCAAATAAATAAAAGACCAAAACCTGAATACAACTTATTTGGTCATCTGATATTTGACCTAGATGCCAACAACATAAGCTAGAGAGAGGAAAGCATCTTGAAAAATGGTGCTGGGAAAACTGGAATGGAGAAGAGCAAAATCAAACATGTGTCTGTCACCTAACATGAAAAGTAGCGCCAAATGGATCAGTGATCTAAACCTGAAATTGAAAACATGGACAGTACCCTACATGATTCAGGTATACGAAAGGACTTTCTGAATGGGTCTTCATTTACATAGGAAAGAAAACAAGCAACTGTCAAGTGATCCTCCATAGAACTAAAAAAGCTAAAGAAACAATCAACCAAGAGATGACAAAACCCACAGAATGGGAAAGAATCATTGATATCTGTGTGTCAAAGGATTAATATCAATATTATACAAAGAATATAAAGGCAAAGAATGAAAACAGTCAACTAGACAAACAACAAACAAACAAAAAATACCCAAATAGTCCATTCAAAAAATCAACCCAAACAGGGAGTTCTTAAAAAAACAATAATAATAAAGAAAGAAAAGAATAATAATAATAATGGCTAAGTAGTAACTCAAAAAGTGGATGAATCATCAGCCAGAACAATCATGAAATTGTAAACGAAAGCAATTTTAGTCTTACCCCAGCCAGAATGGCAATGATCACCAAGTCAACCATCAAAAAAGTGCTACAGGGCAGCGTGTGGGAAGATAGACCCTCATCCAGTGAGACAGCAAATTGCTGTAATCTCTTTGAAACACTGAAAGTCGATGTGGAGAATTGTCAAAAGGGGAAAAAATCAACCGTATGACTCAATTATGCCACTTTTTTAACATATGCTCAGAAGAGTTGACTTTACTGCACGAATACTTTCTCAGACTTGTTCATTGCTGCTGCTCTATTCGCATTATCTAGGAAATGAACACCCTTCAATGTCTAGGTGGATAATGAAAATGTTATACCATATGGAACGTAGTTCAGCTGTAATAAGCAAAAATTATAAACTTTACAGGTAAATGGATGGAACAAAAAGCAGCTCTGGTGGTTTGAATGAAAATGCCCCTCATAGAGCCATAAGGAGTGGAACTTTTAGGAGGTGTGGCATTGTTGGAGTAGGTGTGGCTTGTTGGAGGAAGTGCGTCACTACAGAATGGGCTTTGAGGTCTTTGAGACTCAAACCAGTTCACTTTCTGCTGTCTGTTGATCTAGATGTAGAACTCTTAGATCTATAGCACCAGGTCTGCTTCCGTGCTGCTGTGCTTCCTGCTATGGCAATACTGGCCTGGATAACTCAGCTACATTTTGATTTTTAATTAAGCACCAATTAAATGTTTTCTAAGAGTTGCCATGGTCATGGTGTCTCTTCATAGAACTGAAACTCTACCTAAGACACCAGCAAAGCAAAATGGTACCATTTTCCAGGTTATCAGAAACTGGAAAGAAGAGAGGGAATTTCTCATCTGGGTTTTCAACATTCCTTGCAAGAGCCCAAAACCTCTTTCAGAAACCTACCACCAGCTATGAGAATCTCCAAATACTCCCAAAACATACAGATTATTATTATTATTACTTTTTGCTGCCCCCTAGAAGTTAAAAATAAATCCCTTTCACTGAAGAAAACATGTACCTTTAGACGCAAATCACAGAGACCCCTGAACTGGAACTGACCTGAATTCCTCCTCCTTGGGTACTAGCTCTCATGATATCAGAAGATATGAAAGCTTCGAACGGAGAAAAGCAACCAAAAGTCCTACCCATACTATGAACCACAACAATAACCAGCATGACATGATAACCCTAAGGCTGCATATTGTGGCAACAACCAACATATCTCTAATTGGGCTTAAGAGCTGCTCAATAAGAGGGAAACCTGGAATTGGGAACCTAGCCAACTACTAAGGCCTAGTGATACCATGAATCTTGGAAGTGAACCTACAGCAACCACTGAACTACATGAACACAATTGCTAAGTACTCTTTAAATGTTTGGTCCTATACCCATAGACTAAGAGTACTGCACACATCAATCAAGGTAACTTCTCTTTGCAACAGATAGAAGCCATTATAAAACTACAACCAATCAAGAGAGTTGTGGAACCTAGTCTCTATAGATAGATCTACAAAACACTCCTATGCCAAAGTCTCTGGGAACAATGTAGAAGAGGAGGCAAAAAGATTGGAAGACCCAGAGGAACAGGGAGTCCGCTGTGAGACTGTCTCCTAATAACAGTAGAAGCCACACCCATAAAGTCTCATTAAACCATTCCAAAGTAGACAAGGGGCAAGGGGTGGAGGAGACCCAGAGCCTTCAATCCCACTTAAAGAACTACAGGCAATGAAAAAATGCTGAGGGTGGGAAAAATAGTCTTCCTTAAGGAAGAACCCATGAGTCAGTCATCCAATGGCAAATGGTCAGGCTTGAAAACATATCTACAACTAACATTATGTAGACTGAGCAGGCTACAATTTAAAAATGTATAATTATTACATTTATTTATGTAACAAAAATAAATGAAAAGAGAAGGCATGAAGTTGAAAAAGAGCAATGAGTAAGAGGCATAGGTGTTTTTGAGAGAGGGAAGAAAGGGAGAAATGTTGTAATTTGAAATAATCTAAAAAAAAGGAAAAACATGAAAAGTCACAAAAATAACAAAGAAACAAGATGAAAAAAGAATTGTTTCTGTGAGAAGAGACCAGAAAAGTAACCATGTGCTGATTTCACATAGGGCGTAACATGAGAAAAACATTTCCTAGTTGAAAAGAAGCAAAGCAAAAGGTCTTATGATGAGAAAATAAGTGATGTATAGGAAATCAAGAAGCTGATTTTATCTAGCTGTTAGAGGACAAAGGAAGCAGAACCATAATCTTAATAGAAAAAGGAAACTATCCAGTCAGCTGTGGTAGGCATTGTCTTCTTGATAAACTAGCATTCTGATTGTTAATAAAGATCCAGAAATATCATTGAAATGTCTTTGTATTTCCTTTTTTTAAATTGGACATTTTCTTTATTTACATTTCAAATGTTATCCCATTTCCTGTCTATAAACCCCCCCTATCTCACCCCTCCCCCTGCTTCTATGAGAGTGTTCCCCCAACCACCTACCCACCCATTCCCACCTCCCCATCCTGACATTCCCCTACACCAAAAAGGCCATCCTCTGCGACATATGCAGCTCGAGCCATGGGTCTCTCCATGTATACTCTTTGGATGTAGTCCCTGGGAACTCTGGTTAGTTGGTATTGTTCTTATGGGGTTGAAAACCCCTTCAGCTCCTTTAATCCTTTCTCTAATTCCTCCATTGGAGACACAGTTCTCAGTTCAAAGGTTGGCTGCGAGCATTCACAAACCACATAAAGTTCAAGAAGACCAAAGTGTGGATGCTTCAGTCCTTCTTAGAAGGGGGAACAAAAATATTCACAGGAGGAAATACGGAGTCAAAGTTTGGAGCAGAGACTGAAGGAAAGGCCATCCAAAGACTGCCCCAGGCCATCCAAAGACTTCCTCACCTGGGGATCCAGCCTATACAGCCACCAAACCCAGACAATATTGCTGACACCAAAAAGTGCAAGCTGACAGGAACCTGATATAGCTGTCTCCTGAGAGGCTCTGCCAGAGCATGACAAATACAGAGGCAGATGCTTGCAGTCTTTGTATTTCTTAAGCGTGGTTAGAAAGTAATTTTTTCACAGATGTTCTACACAGGAGCTAGATCAGAATAGAAAGGTCCTAAGACTCTGTTTTTGCTGGGCCTGTTGTGAGTACTGGCACTGACTTGGAGATCAATCTGAAACTATAGCAATGTGCAGAGACCAAGACTTGGAGACTTCAGAACAAGGCAGGAGGCAAGAGACAGAGCCAGGCCAACTCTATGGTAGCACTCCAAAGCTAGTTGGCAATGAATTGCCAAGGCTTCCAGACTAGTGAATGTTGTGAGATTAGATCAAGGGAAATAAGATAGTCATGTCAACATTCAGAGGCATTGGTTTTCTGGGCAATTTCTAATAGATCTATATTTGAACTACCAGAACATGAAGATAGATTAAAGCTCTGCTGTGCGAGTTTCAATACATTTTGTTATGGTTTGAATGAAATGTTCCTATGGGCATATGCATTGAATATTTGGTTCCATAACTGGTGGTGTGCTTTGGAAAAAGATAAAACATTAGGATGCCATGCCTAGCTGTAGGCAACAGGCCACTGGAAGACATTCTTGTCTTTGAAGCTTCTACCTAGTTCCTTTGTCTTTCTTTCTCTGCTTACAGCCTTTTATGTGTTCAAGAAACTCCTATGCCATACTTTGTAGTAACTATGATGCTCACTCCAAGTACATAGAACCAAACAGCAAAAATTGAGACCTAAGAAACAGTGAGCCAAAATAAGTCCTTCCATCCATAAGAAGTAGTTTTGTCAATAATACTGGAAAATGATTAATAGAGGTCCCCCGGGGACCAGATGGGTGCAGTTTGTGCAGTTTGGCTATCTGTGGTCTCTGGTTTAAGATAACAAGTGTGACCAGAAGAATGCAAAAAAAATAAGCAGAGTCCTGAGGGAAAGACTACTATATAACTCTCTCATTGCCATGTGGGTAGGTTCTAAAGAGCTGTCACATCTGTTATCTCACAGGTAGCTCAGAATCAAAGTGCAAGAACAACCAGATCTCTTGCGTCATAGATGCTGACTTCATAGATGAGAGACTAGACTGAGGTGTGTGGAAAGGTAGGTGCACATCCCTGTAATTCCTAAGAGATTGCACAACAATGAAATATCACACTTATTCCTGCTCACTATCTGGATATCAGTTTAATAATTTATCACCTATTTGAGTGCACAATGTGTCAGGCACTAGGAATATGAGGATGTAAATAAAAACCTTTCTTCATGCTATCTACCCGTATCACAAGGACATCTTTCTACTTAATGTGATTCCCAGAAGGAATTCTCATCTCCATAGCAACAGCTATACTATCAACAAGAAGGAACACATAGCAAAAGCAAGAAGCATGGGCCTTGACTCCATGGCTTATCACTACCTCCGCAGAGTCCCCAATATTCATTTATTCCAGATCTAATTCCCTAGTTTGAAGCTTGACAAAATTTCTTCTGTCCCTTGATTGAATTATAGATGTTCCATCTGGTGAAATAGGGAATTTTTTTAAAGGTGGGAGTCAAGTTTATCAGTTTTTCTGTTGATAATTTTTAAAATAGAATGATCTACATCCGGCTCCTGTCGGTCTGCACTTCTTTTCCCATGATATTTCCTATCTCCATCATCCATATTAGCTCTTTTACTACCTTTCCCTTTTTGCATCCTTATTTTTCTATCTCATCTTCCTTTCCCATTCTTTCTTCCTCCTTTCTTCCTCACTCTTTCTCTCTATTAATATTTAATTAATGTGCTGGTCATTCTGCTTGGTTTTGGTAATATAAGCCCAGTGTATCTGTTGAGGGGCTAATACCAAATAGGGATAGAAAAGTAAGCTTGAAGGAAAGCATTGCATTGAATAGACATACTGGGGGGCACACAGAACAAAGTGGTTGTTTGGACAGTATTCCCCTGTCAAATGCAAGAACCACAGAAGTTTTGATTGTTAATTTTATAGAGAACATTGGAGAAGTTGGGAAATCATAGTAAGAAGAGAGAAAACCAGGTCAATATCTATTAGATATGAAAATGTAGAAGCCTTTTCAAGTCCATAAGCCAACATCATGCAAGATAGAAAATGGCACAGATTAAGGCAGTTGATAATTAAGCGAAGGGAAATATTTGAAGGCCTTTCTACATCATGGAGTATATTAAATTGTACTCCATTAAAGTACATTAAAATTCCTTTTCAGGGAATGCTGTCCTACAGGGCTTTTCAAGGCAGTACAGAGCTTGATGTCCTTTCTTTTTAGAAATCACTTCTAACATAAGTTGATCACATACATTAAATGAAAATTTATAAGCAAACATAAAATCCACTCAATTCATGGCCCCCTTTTCAATTTTGTCAGCTAATAGATTGCCACTATCCAATTAGTGGAGAGGACACATACCCCAGACAGAGCTGGTAAATGCCTAGCACTAAGACAATCTATGTGGATTCACTCATTGTTGTTCTTCATTCTCTAGTGCTTCCCAAAGTGTATGTCTATTCCCTCTGAGACATGTAAGCATATCCATACTGCCACCTAAAATGACAGCAGGTGATACCTCAACGTCCTATCATCCACTCAGTGTGGTCTCTGTCTCACTTCAAGGGCCCGATGGTATTACATTGCTTCTGCCCAAAGATTTTAGTTATTTGTCGTAATGATGATTTATTTTCAAGTGAGTGTGGGGGCAGCTCCCAATATTTGCCACTGAGTTTTAATCAAGGCTGCAGAAAAATTGTTGAACATCTCATACGAAATTGCTGTGATCATCTTTGATAGCTTTGCCAGAAAGAGTAGAAAATTGCAGAAAATTGTTTAAAAATTATAGTTAAAATGATTTAGTGTTAGTGGCAACCTCACTCTCAATGATGGCTGTTTTATCATTTACTTAATGTAATCTATGATTTTTACTATTAGCTTAGATTTCTCTTTCAATTTTCTTGCTTATGTCAAGACTGCCTGAGAGCCCTGCATCTGGCTTTCTTGAAACAGTATTTTCTCAGCTCTCTTTCCTGGCACCTGGCTATTTACATACTCAAGTCTGGAGCTCCAAATGGTGATAAATGATATTCAAGACGGCCATTCTGTGCACTTATTTTGTAAGTATTTGGTTTCCAATTAAATTGAAAATATTTCAAAAACTTCTGTCAACATTTTAACTAACCGTGGACATTTGGTTTCTAAGACTCATTAAGCTCTTAGCTGTCAAAATTATATCCATGGATTTGTGCTGTTCTCAACCTTGGTCAGAGAAACTTCTTGCTGTGGTGTGGAAATGCAGAGGTTTGTAGTTGTTTGAAACTGAGAAAAAGAGTCGGTGAGTGTTCAGTCATAGATAGGACATCTATACCAATCCCTAACCTGCAAGGCTTAGAAAACATATGGAAGAGGAGGTAGAAAGATGGTAAGAACCATATAGTGTGGGATATTGTGGAGAAATGTGTCTTTTCAACAGAACATGGATGTTGCAAACAGGAACTTGCAAAAGGTGTAGTTGCCTACACAGGATAAATCAATTATAAGTTCTAGCACTAAGGGGAGGAGACTTGAAGGTCCTACCCTTTGATGATGAGCTATTGGAAGTTGAGGACTCCTGTGCCTAAGGAGAGTCACATATTTTTACAAGGGTGACCAATGATAGCTTATACCCAGGCCCCAGTGAACGACTCACACTGGTGTACACATGGGCAGCATGTCTCAGACTTTATTTTATAAATTTGAATGTGTACAGTAAAATACTTTTAAAAGGAAGAAATGAAGTCGGAAGAGGGACGTGACAGGGTTCTGGAGGGAGTTGGATGGGCACACTGCATACATTCATGAAATTTAAATAAAGTAATTGAAAATATTAAGTATCAGAAACCCACTCAAAATTAAAATATAAATAAAATATAAAATATAAAAATTTAATGAGGAATTAGAAGAATATCAGAGCAATTGAGAGCACTTGCTACTTTTTTCAGAGGACCTGGGTTTGACTCCATGCACCATACAGCAGTTTACAATCATTTTATAATTCCAGTTCAAGGGGACCTGACACGCTTTTCTAGCATCTGCAGGGACCAAGCATGCATGTGGTAAACATAAATGCATGTAGGCTGGTTTTCTGACAACTTGACACAAGCTAAAGTCATTGGGGATGAAGAAGCCTCAGTTTAGGAAATGCCCCCATGAAATCCAGCTGTAAGGCATTTTCTCAATTAGAGATCAATGCAGGAGGGCACAGCCCACTGTGAGTGGTGCCATGTCTGGGCTGGTGGTAATGGGTCTTATAAGAAAACAGGTTAAGCATCTTAGGGTTTTACTGCTGTGAAGAGATACCGTGACCATAGCAACTCTTGTAGAGGAAATCATCAGGAGTGGCTCACAATTTCAGACACTTAGTCTATTATCATCATTGTGGGAATACACTGAAACACATAGACATTGCACTAGAGAAGGAGCTGAGAGTTCTACATCTTGATCCACAGGCAGCAGAAGGAAGAGTGACAGCACACCTAGCTTGAGCATCTGAGACCTCAAAGCCTGCCCTAATAGGGACACACTTCCCCCAGCAAGGCCATGACATACATGACATACTCCTCCTGACAAACAAAAACAATCAATCAATGTATTCATTTGTTGCAGTAACCTCTCGAACCAAATAAACCCATGCAAACAAAACACAACTTGATTAATATGAATACAAGCTCGCGCTTACATTGGGCAGATCTACCACCATACTACTCTATTCCCCAGCTGTGAAATCCCTCATAACTTGGGGTTTCTCCATGCCATATGCTTCAGCTCCATCTTCCTTCCTCTTCTCTCCTGCACTCCTTCTCTCTCCTTGACCTCCTCTCTCTCCACCTCTTCTGATCCACCTTCCCTTCCCCTGCCCAATCACCAGGGCTTTCACCTTTATTTCACAAGTTAAAATGGGGAGAAGGTTCTGATGAAGTCACCTGAGTCCTGAGTACTAGGCAGCCAGTCTTGGGGCAGCAGAACTAGCATCAAAATACAGACAACTCCAGGGCAAACCACAACACTCAATTGCACAAATTTGTTGCTTAACAGAGAGGAACTTATAAAATAATTCAATGGGATGAAAACAGTGATTTCAGTCATAAAGCATATTTTTCCTTGAATTTGGAATTGAGATGTTTACCGCATTTGTTTCTTCTACATCAATTTTGGTTGATTTTTCTTTTCAAATAATGAGTTATTTAGGAGCACATTGCAGAACTGTGGACATAGAGAGGAGAGAAAACAACAGTATTTTGTTCCTATTATAATATTCACCACTGTAAGAAAACAGCACTATCTCTTTAACCTGAGAACCAATAATCTATAACCTAACAGTTTAAATGAAACTGGAAAAGGACTTATTTTTCAAAAACCAGTCCTTGATATCTTAAGTCAATCAAAGATTCTAGAGAAATAAGTGAGACAAAACATATTCTGTGGGAAAAGAAAAAGTATTTTTGAAATATAAAACTATGCCAATGTTGTAACTCCCAAGAGAAATATGTATTTCTAATATTTACTTTTACTTTCTTCATATGTATATGTGTACATGTGACTGTATGCTGACTGCCAGTGGTGCCTATGGTAGTCAATTGAGGGCATTCCACACCCTGGACCTCCAGTTCCAGGTCAATGTGAGCTGTTCAACTTGAGTTGGGCAAGTCCTCTTGACTACTAAGCATTTTCTTTAGAGAACATATCCTTCTAAATCATGCCAATGTTTTCCATTATAAGAGTAAAGGAAGCATTCTTCAATGAGTCATTGAAGTCTGCTAGAAAATCATCAGTTCACCCAATAGTCACTTTGGAGAAAATGGTAGGGTTCTCAGACTTCATAAGCTACCCAGAACATGGCCTCTCTACCTTATTCTTACTTCAAAGCCTAGCACAGGTAAATGAAAAGGAAATGAAGTTTTTCAAGATTCAATTAGAGATTGATGAAGGGCTATGCTTCTAAAATTTAAGAAACCACTATCCACTTCTTATACTAACAATATATTCAGATAAATTGTTACATATACATTCCGTATGTGTTATACTCATTGATTCTATTTAATTTTCCAATACTTATTATGTTTTTCTTATTTACAAAACAATGTGCTAAGCAAACAAGAAGTTTAATAAGTTCTTCATGCAGCTGAGGCTCAAACTTTGCATTTCAGCCATAGGCAATATTTTTATCTAATTGAATTTGTCATGACAAAAATTAGACAATGAATTTCATTGAAAATGTTGCCTATACTCTATAGTGTTTACATTCTACAAACTAGGAAGCACGAAGTATATATTTTTTAGAGAATGTCACATAAAATTTACTAACAGTGGACTGTCAGAAGTGGGGATGAGGTATACATATTTAACTAGGTTAGTTGGTTGGATCCTTAGCCTCTCTGGTCAGGCACAGACACAAACCCTTGATGCAATAAAACCTGGTCAAAGATGACCGTGTATTATCCTGTGAGATGAATCATATTGGTGAGATATATCAATGTCACAAATTCCTACGTTTTTAGATTTCTTCTAAACTTGGAGTACTTCTAGACCAAATGTATGTATACTCAATGCTTTTATATTATTTCCCACTTTGTGTCTTGTTAATTTTCTACTATCTTTGTTTATAATGTTATGATTCCAAGCTAATGTTCCTTTAAATGGTCAATTTGCACAACTTGATAAAAACAAAATAATCCTTTATCCACTGTCTCTGTGGGAGTTATTTACATATTTCCCACTAAATTCCATATTGCATTTTTATCTCTTTTTGGTCAAACCTTGAAATATAAATCTGATATCTCCTGACAGCGAGAACTATCAAAAGTAATCTTCCCCCAACCAACATACAGTTTAAAGAGTGACTCACATGGAATGTAGAAGTGACTTTATTAATGGGTTGGCCAGTAATCTGGAATAAATTATTTTAATCTAATCTGGAAAATATGTGGAAAAATAAATAGTTACCTCCTCTCAATTATCTGGAAAAGTTTTAGATCAACACCTCAGAAACAAAACTCATTTCATTATAATTTTTGGATAAAGAGGTTTTGTTTAAATTTTAAGTTTTGTTTTTTATCCATTCATGTCAATAAACCATATAGTCCTTGTCAAAGGGCATTATATATATTCAGGACATTGTGCATACTATTACAAAAATAGATAAGAACAACAAAAACTTCAAAAAATTTGGAAAGGAGCACATGAAGGGAAACAGTGAGTTTTTCCATGAAGAGTAAAGTTGAAAATGTGCAAATGAGTTGATGTCAACTCAGGTAAAAGTTGCAGTTTCTGCAAATCTGCCCTCATTGTAATAGTTCAGCTTGGGGAAAAAACTTTTCCTTAATGCTGCTTTTTATGATTAAATACATTTACGATTAGATCTTAACTAGAAAAAAGTAAAAATACTCTGCAATATTTAACATTTTAAATTATTTAAAAATATTCTAGATAATAAGTTATTTTTAATTTGCAAAATACATATAGAAGAGATACTCTTTTAGCTGAATTACTTATACATTTTAATATGGAAAAAATAGGGCTGAAAATATATTTCCATGAAAGTGGTTTGACACCTGCAGGGAGGATAATTACTCAACTAAAATATGATTTATAGAGCAGAGTCTATTGAGAGCAATGCATTAAAATTCTCACCAAGAACTTGTATCTTAGAAGATGGTTGCAAGCACAAAGCCTTAGAGAAGTATCTCTAGCCTCTGCTAATCAGGAGTAGTTGCTTCTCTCATAGTAGAGCATGGACCTCTTGGATATTTAAAAACTATTACTTTGTCACTCCATCATGTGTCATCAGCAAAGATTAAAATGCTCACATATGCTTTCCTGCAGGTGCCATAGCTTCCCTCCTAAGGCTTGGGATATCTGTGCACCATGCAACAAGTTACAGAGTACTATGATCAACTACAGAGAAAGCCTCCAGTAACAAGCTTCACATTTGCACACATTTTACGTGTCCATAACTAGACTCTGTATTGTTCTTTTTACAAAAGATACCTATGCATTCAAAATATTATATTCTTTACTGAATATTTATACTATTTGACTATTTTCAGAAATGAAATGGACAAAAGAACAGCGTATTACTGAGGTACCTTTCCTCTTTTTTCCTTTTTCTTCCTATCAACTATCAACTTTGACTTGAAGACAAAGGAAATGGTTAATGGGCAGAGGAAGTGGATGTTGATTGCTTTCAGTTGAAAAATGATACCGCTCTGTGAGTGGAAGGCTGGGGCCAAGCATTTTTCTGACTTGTTGGCTGATGAAAGAAGGAGGTCTCCTCAGGAAATATTGAGGAGGAGGTAGTCTGATAGGATGCTTTATTTTGGGTGGGCTGATGAAAGTTCTAGCCATTCATTTAAAGGTAACTGTGACAAATGAGACAATTGCCAGACACCCAGCCTATTCATCCCAGCTCTCAGACCATGACGGTCTCCAAAGCTCTTGGAGAAGTCTTTCTGCTCATCATCTGAGTCCTTCCTCATTCATGATAAATAGTCCTAATATAGAATTAAATGCAATTTTCCTTTATTATTCTTTTAGCCTTGATATTATCTGTATCCACTGTAGTTTAATCACTTCTTCATCCCCATCATCGTCTTAGGTATTTTATAGAAGTTATTTATACCAGATACATGACAGGTATGTGTTGGAATTTATTCAAAAATGAATTTTAATACTATATGCTATATTTACAGAATTATACAGATAAAAGTCTTACAAAACTTTATGATTAGACATATGAATGCTACATGTAGAAAATAAAGGCTGAGAAGTTTATGTGGGGATAAATTTCTATAGGGAATGATTATCATTCCCAGTTTAGAACAAATTAGAGAGAGACACTTCAGAGATAGAAGTCATAATAAAAACACACAATATCTTCATTATAACCTAGAAGTAATGGGGCATTGCTCTCATGAGAAATTTGTTTCATGATACCCAAGACAAGGGATCAAAATTAGCTGTGTAAGAATTGAATCAAGACAAAGATCCAGATAATTAAAACAAGTTGTTAAGGCAAAAGTCTCAAGGGAATCATAAGACTACTGTGTCTCCCATGACCAGTCCCTGGCTCAATAGAAGTCTGATTTTCGGAACTTGGCCCTTTACTGATCTGCATATTCACGTTGTAATCACAGAGACGTCTCATTTTGTCAACCAATGTTGAAACTTTTCTTCACAACTGATAGAGGCCACCACAGAAAACTGCAAATGGACACAATCAAGAAATCAACTGATCATGCCGAGCCCAGGCATAAAAGATGTATTTATATCACACTTCTTGTGTCTATGGCTAAGTGGACATATTATATATAACAATAATAATCAAATAAAAAGAGGCTCTTAATGAGACAGGAGCATGGGAAAGTTTCTATAGAGGGGCAAGGGTGGAATCAGAAGGAGGAAGTTAAAACCGGCAAGTGATATGATTATACTTTAATTAAAATATAGAAAAATATGTTTGGTTGTGAACCTAGCTTTTAACAGCTGAGCCATCTCTCCAGCCCGTGGTTTTCACGTGGGTCCTGAATAAGTGGAGCTGTTCCTAAAGTTGGTTCCTGTCTGTGGATCCAGTTCCCCTAGCTGGGCTGCACTCTCTGACTTTAGTTGGAAAGGATGTGTTTAGTCCTGCAGACTTGATATGACAGGGTAAGGGAGTTACCCAGGGGGCTCCATCCTATCAGAGGAGAAGGGAAAGGGGAGGAAGAGGGGGGAGAGACTGTGTGAGGGGAGGCTTTGGAAGGGGTAGTGTTCGGGATGTAAAGAGAATAACTAAAGTAATGAAAATGTATAAAAATAAAAAATGGACATGGTATGGATTCTAACTGAATTATCTGATTAAGTCTCAGATTACGTGGGGGATATCACTCAATGTCACATTGTTTTTTTACCATGTACATGACCTTCTGTTTATTATTTTGGTAGTATTCATGCAAAGTAAAAATTTAATATAAGAAATTATCATTTCATTCAAATATGAAAAAGACATCCTTGAGGTAATACAAATTCTTGAAATTAATAACAGAAGTCTTTTTCTATTTAGTGATCTGTCTTCTCACAACATTGAAATGTTTTACATTTTTTCACCTAATGTCTTTCTCAAATTCCTAACGTGATAACAAAGGGTTAGTCTTTCTACTAAAAGATATTATTTATTTGTATTCATATTTACTACCCTACTATTATCTAAAATTGATCTCTTGCCTCCAAGTAATATGCAATTTAGAAATCAGAAAGCCCAACCCCCATCCCATTGCCTCCATCCCACACTTTCATACTTCATATTTCTTTGTGTCTTCCTCTCCTTTCTCTTGTTTCTGATAGTTTTGGGAGAAAAGTCTTTCAGGATTTTCCTGCTTGGTCTCTCAATCTAATGGTGAGATTGGCTAAGAGAAGAGTGAGAGATGTGGCAGGAGGAATGGAGGAACCATGTTTCCTCACAGTCTGTGAAAGAGCTAACGCAGACACCATACAAAGAAAGATCACAAATGCCTAAAGCCTGAGGTATAACCACTTAGCACACATGTGCACAAGGACAGGAGAGCCTGGAGCTTCTCCCTAGGCAAAACAGAATGCGTGCATGGTTTCTTTCTTTCTTTTCTGGAGACTTTAGAAGACAATCCTTGCCTGCTTTTTCAATTGATGGAGCTACCCTGTTTCCTGGCCTCTCCCCCTGGCTGTCTGATAGAGGAACGGCAGGTTCCAGCCTTCCATCACCCTAATGTCTTCTTTTGCTGGTATTGTGTACTGTAAGGGGCCCAGCAAATGCTTTGGGATACAAAGATAATCTGGGATAATCCTCCTCTATTAAAGTCAGCCTATTAGCAAATGTAATTCCATTTTGAAATCTTAATTCCTCTTTGTCTTGTAGTCATAGAATTTAGGAATGAGAACTTGAACATAGTTGATGGTTTTTACATTTCTTATCCTTTACAAAATTCTTCAAAATTTTATTTTTAGTTAAATTTAGTTTTGTTTGGTGTTTGGTTTTTGCTGGTCATTTAACCAAGGGCCTTCATGTACTAAGCAAACAATTTCTCTACCATCAAGCTATCACTACAGTCTTATTTATGTGTTCCAAGACATGAACTTTCCTCCAGTAAGCCTTTCCAAACGCCTAGATTCTATGGATATCTTATAACATAACCCAATGCCTTTGTTCCTGAGTATAAAACACTGGATATCAGCAAATTCGGAGTATTTCTTCTCTATTTGAAAGTTGTACCTTTCTAAGATTCCTAAGTACTAAAATCTGACAGGAAGCTTTTTGGTATGCTCACAATTTCCATTTATTTCAATTTACTAATTATAGTAATTATAGCAATTATTTTTTTCTCTTTGTTTTCCAATTTTGTGCAAAATTCAAGTCAGGTGTAGTGATCATATATAAGTTTAATATTCTTCACATTGATGGTCACTTATATTTATATCTATTCACATTGTCTTACCTATTAGTTTTAGGTATTTAAATTATAGGATATAAACTTTAGGATATAACTTATTACCCTTATCCTGCATAGCGGTCTATCATATACTGCATATACTATCTAAATGTTAGGTACCAAATATAGGGTGACCATGTACATGTTTCTACAATACAGTGGTAAAACAGATACATAATAAACACTCCATTCTAAATGGAAAAATCAAGGAGAAAAGGAGATAAATTTTCAAGGAACTTGAAACCCAGGAAGGTAAATACCATGAGGTTTTGAGCTTAGATTTGAGCGACAACAAGACTGATTATCAACAAGATCAAAACTACTGCCATTCAACTGTGTGTCTTATAGAATTGATCACTCTGCCAAATAAAATTTTTTCTTTTGCTGGGGCAGAAATATTTATCTTAGAGGATTCTAGGTCTTGCTCTAAGCAATAGGACGTCTTAGAACCCCTTAGGTTGCGACATTGATGAACTAGATCATTCCTTGACCACATGGCTTATTTATGAATGTCTCTTGCTCCGCTAAAACCAAAAGTATTTGACTCAGCACTCCAGTTCACTCTGGTTGTTCTCATACTAGGCTTCAAGTCTAAGGCCTTGAGTTAATCTTATCTCTTGGTGCTGGGTGTCTTAGAGTCTAGCGAAGATTGATATGTAACACTTTCTAGTTTTATTCTTTTAACATTTTGCTATGTAAAATGTAGGCACAGCCTGGCCTTTCACTCAATTTCCTTGTGTCTTTTGAAGATAGTTTGGTGCTTGAGTGGGTTTTCATTTTGGCTCAGAGAATATGAGTACCCGCTCAAAAAGCAATTTCTTAAGTTTTCTGTCATATATATTTTAGTAGAGATAATATTTGAAAGAAGACATTCAGGAATTTATAAATACACATTTTTATATCTGGGGAAATATGTTACTCAGGAAAAATACCAATCTTTATATATATGATATGAGGCACAACATGAAGATATTGAATATGTGGGGCAGAGGAAGACAAAGGCGGAGTGGGAAAGGAGGACTAACTCTGCATATACTCTGTCCAACCTTGGCTTCATGTTCTCTATTCTATAAGAAAGTGCTAAGGAGTCCCGGATGATTCTGAATGTGAAAAGAATAAAAGCCAGCACTTTCAAAGTTGAGAAGAGGCACCAGATTTCAGACCTCTCCCTGAAAATTGTGAGAGAACTTAGAGGAAGCCATACTGCTGTAAGTCCCTTGTGTTATCATCAGAACTTTCACAATAATCTAAAGAAGTAGTTCTCACAGATGACTTGACAGAAGTAAATATTGAATCTTAGCCCTTAAGTGATTTGTATAAGGCAAAAGCAGTGCTAGTAGATCATATTAATGTTTTTCCAAACCTATGCAATTCTAGAGATAGTGTATAGGATGCTGTCTCTTATGGTTTAATCAGCTGGAGTATGTTTAACCACCCCATTTGGGAATGAATACAGTATTGTTTTATGTTACTTAAGTATTATGGAGTAGGTGTAGTCTTGTTGGAGGAAGTGTGTCACTTTGAGGGTGGGCTTTGAGACCTTCCCCTTACCTGCCTGGAAGATAGTCTTCTCCCTGATTGTATTTAGATCAAGATGTAGAGATTTTGACTCCTTCTCCAGTGCCCTGTCTGCCTGGATACTGCCATGCTTCTTGTCATGATGAGAAAGGACTGAACCTCTGAAACTGTAAGCCAGTCCCAATTAAATGTCCTTCGTAAGGGTTGCCTTAGTCATGGTATTGCTTCTCAGCAATAACTAAGACAGAAGTTGGTACCAGGGACTGGGGTATTGCTATGATGGGCCTGACCATGCTTTTGTTCAAAAGAATGTGGATTTGCGGACTTTGGATTTGGAAAGCAGTGGGATGTTTAAGTGGGGCTAGATGGGCTATCCTAGTAGAAATATGGAAAACATTGGTGCTGAGGGTAGGTTGAACTGTAGGGGACTTGGTTCCTGTGGTTTCAGAGGAAAAGGATGTTCATATGTGACCAAGAGACTCCTTTGTGGTATATTGGTGAATGATGCGACTTGCCTAAAGAATCTGCCTGAGGCTATGCCTAAGATAAAGGGAATCAGATTAATTGCATTGACAAAGGAAGTCTCCAAAAATCCCAGCATAGACTTTATCTTCTATTTCACTCTCATAAAGATCATTTTGATCAAGCATAGCAAACTTTGAAAGGAAAGATATAAAATGTTTGGTTTCAAGTAATAAAGGAGCATCAGAAAGTAAAATAGAACTGAATCCTGAATTCAAGGAGATAAACAGCCAAAGCTAGTGGTGATCGCAGGGCAAGATCCCTCCTGGCTAAGCTTATTGTTTGTGGTTGCAGTTGTTGAGGTGATGAATGATAACATTCTTAGCTTTAGGGTTGACGGAAGCTATAGGTCTTCTGTGTTGAGTGATACAGTTCAAAAATTCACCCAATTCACTAAATAATGTTGAGGCTGGACAGAGAGCTTGAAAGCAAATAGCTAATAAAGACACTGAAGATAGCTTAAGATAATGTGTTTCTCAACTTCCAGCCTAGCATTTTTCCAACGTAAAGTCACAATGGTATAGTGAACCAAGGTCAAACATGTTTGTAGAGTCTTTAATATAATATAAATGCAACATTCTTAGATATACTATTGTAGCTTTATTTCTTGGCACTCTCTTTATGAATTTGGTAAATATTCTGATTTTGATTTGATTTGAGTCTGTTATGTTCTGTGATGATAAAAGACAATAGATGAGCAGACTGTTAAGAGTTAATCTGGACCCATTTTTCTGAAGCATAAATTGTCACTCATTTAATTCCTAATAAACTCTTACTTCATTTGGTGGGATACTTGTTTTGTTCTTTTATACATTGGCAAAAGTAATTGGGGTAAAACATAGTATCTCCGAGAAAAGACCCCATATTTAGTTTCTTACTACTCTAAAAGACATGTAAAGCAGGAAATGGGAGAGCAGCATGACAGACAAGTGAAAATGAAATTAAGTGAGAACCAGAAGGAATATGAATGTTTAACTCTGATTAAAAGTCAAGTCAGTAAGCAGCCTAAGGACTAGTGTTGCCAGATCAAATTAGGACATTCAGCTAAAATGAAGTTCTCATTCTCATAAAGCAATAAAATAAATCTTAATGTAACTATGCCCTAAATAATTCCTGGTGCACACCCCCCTCTCTGTCCTCTCCGCTTTTGCTGTGTCTCTCTTCTCTCTCTGTCCCCCAGTTCTGTTCCCTGTGTGTTTCTTGATGTCTCTATCTGTGTGTCTCTGGACATCTTTGTCTCTGTCCCTCTTTGTTACTCTCAGTCTCTCTCTCTCTCTCTCTCTCTCTCTCTCTCTCTCTCTCTCTCTCTCTCTCTCTCTCCCCACCCGTGTGTTTATATTATGTTGTCACTTATTCCCAGTGTTTCTTTGTATCTGTCTCTCTCTATCTTTGTCTCTTCTTTCTGTCTTTGTCAATCATTCTCTCCACCATCTCTGCCTTTCTGTATGTGCCTCTCTATGTGCATCTCTCTGTCATTTCACTCTGTATGCTGCTCTGCTGTTTCTGCTTCTGTCTCTCTGTCACTTTCTATCTCTGCCTGCCTGTCTGCCTGATTGCCTCTCTCTCTTTCTTTCTCTCTTTCTCTCCTGTCTGTCTGTCTATCTGTCTCTCTCTCTCTCTCTCTCTCTCTCTCTCTCTCTCTCTCTCTCACACACACACACACACACACACACACACACACACACACACACACCCCTCAGTGGTCAAGACATTGAGTGAGATACATACAATTGTCATATATAGCTATATACAACTGATTCTAAGCTACAGAAATGGGGCAGAGACCACTTACATATAGGTCAGAATAGAACCTTTTTCTTATGAATGGCTTTTGATAGCTCTGACAGTGAAACTTAACTTTGAGCTCTAGAATGTAAACTGCACAGGATTTGTTTTAAATGTTGAAGTGCTATGAGTCAAACTGTTATAAAAATCTACAAAAACAAACAGTAACACCCTGGGATCGATTAGTTCTACCACATTTCTTAGTTCTTTCTTCCAACATGAACACAGTAATGCGACTATACCTGGGACTTTAAAACAAATTCACACTTGCCCTTTTTTGACTGCAACTGTGAGTTTTCTTTCTGTTTTTTTGTTGATACAAGGTGCTCTAGCAAATAGGATATGATTTGTTTGCTGTTTTGTTTTACATGTTTTTTGTTTTATTTCATTCTGTGACCAAATGAGATTTCTGAGCTTTACTTTAGCAAATAGTACCCTTTTTTCTTGTTTTTCTCTATTCAATAATAAATGATCCCCCAACTATGTGCTGCTTATTTTAAATATAAAATAGTCATCTCATATTATTATTTTCTACTCCTGGAATGTCTATTAAGAGCAGATCACCTACTAGATCTCATTTTAATTACTAGTAGTATGTGTTTCTCATCTTTCCATGTTTGTACGGTGGTGGGATTGAACTTTCTTTTGTGGTAATTTATTTCTGCCTCCATTGAGAGAATAGAATTTCCCAGACATTGTTGCCAAAGGATTAACATTTTTTCATAAGCATTTAGTTAAATACTTAAGCTTGGCTGCTTACAGAAGAGAACACATAGTTTGACAATGTGTTGTGCACAGATAATGTGTTTTTAATTGTGATTGTATTTATTGAAGGCAGCAGTAGTATTAAATGTGTTCTCATGGATGAATAACTGCAAATTGAGGAAGAACTTCCAAATCTTCTTTTCTCACACCACTTTCCTCTCCTGGAACATGTGTGTACTGTAAAAATGTTCTATGTATCTCTCTCCCCACCCCCCTCTCTCTCCCTCTCTCTCTCACTCACTCTTTCTCTCTTGTTCTCACTTAACACTTCTGTTGTTTCCTACTGACATTTGGATTACTTGCTTTCCACTCCTTTTTCCTTCTAGCCTCTTTAGGTTAGTCAGCAATTACAAACTCCTCCATTCTTGACTCTTAGGTCCCTGATGCCTTCATTTGCTTTTTGTCATTTATCTGAGGTGACTTGTAGCCTGATCAATCAATGCTGTGATAAAATTGCAAAATGTGTAAGTAAGGTTTGCCCTAGTGTGGTTGCTTCTAGAGATACAAGGGTTCCAGTGTGTGCGGAGTATGACAGTTGTGTGCACAGAGCAAAGCATGTATGGTAAATCTATGGGACTAGTGTCCCAGCCATATTAACATTGAGTTTTAGACAGGGCAGTGGCTCCTCAGTGTAACCCAAGCACTTGGGAAATATAGGCATGGGGATCAGGAATACAAGCTCACCTTTAGCTACATAATGAGCTAACAACCAACTTTCAAACACCCGAGACCCTGTTATAGAAAGCAAAATCAAACAAGGGAACAATGAAACGAAATCCAATCAGAAGACATGTGTGGTTTTTTGGAATTAATGAACCGGGGTTGGGGATTTAGCTCAGTGGTAGAGCGCTTGCCTAGCAAGCGCAAGGCCCTGGGTTCAGTCCCCAGCTCCGAAAAAATGAAAAAAAAAAAAAATGAACCTTTGTAGTCATACCTGTTCCTCAAAATCTCCACCTCTTCCTAATCTCTATGCCCCCACTCAACACAAATTATTGTGAGGAATATAATGAGAAGAGAACTTGGGGTATAGTCTAGTGGAAGAACATTTTTTTTCTGGTATGAACAAGGCTATAGATTAGACCAGTGGAATTTTCAAAAATAAAATGCAGTTCAAAACTGTATACCAGACTCTTCCATAAAAAATTCTAACAACTTTACAAGTTTGAGGCCTCTGTAGTATTGGACATTACTGTCATCTTTTCTTTCTGCAAACTATCACTTTCAGCTATCATAGATCTACAGAATGGAAAGAGTAAACATTTGACAACTGCATACATTAGACAGGAGATTAATATTTACAATTTACAGGGTGGGAACAAGATGCCTCTGTCGGCCAAAATTCTTCCCCCATAAGTACAATGGTGAGTTAGATACCTGGACGCCCTAGGTTGAAATTGACAAGAGAATTTCAAATGTTGTTCTTTGCCTTCCACATGCCAGTTATGGCCTGCATATACCAGAACACATCATATATATACATGCTAATAAATACAGATTTTAAATGAATAAAATCTACTTTTAAATATAATTTTAAAATCTGAAACATGAAACATGAATTAGCAAGTCAACATGATGGGGGAAATATCACATTATCCCACTCCTAAATAAAGAGCAGGTAATTAATGGCTGCAAAGAGTAGAATAAATCTTCTTAATGGAGAGACCCCAGATAGGTTATCCAATCTCATAGGCATACACACTGAACTAATAATCTTAATAATAATAAATCCTAAGCTCATAGCCATGAAGCCAACACTAAATGAAATGAGCAGGTTCTATTTGAAAATGTATATGCATATATGTATGTAATAAAAATAAAGAATAATCTATGTCTTTTTATTGGGAGTTGAGACCATTGATGTTGAGAGATATTAAGGAATAGTGATTATTGCTTCCTGTTATATTCATATTTATATTGGATGTGAGGTTATGTTTGTGTGCTTTTCTTCTCTTTGTTTTGTTGCCAAGACGATTAGTTTCTTGCTTTTTCTAGGGTGTAGCTTGCCTCCTTATGTTGGGCTTTACCATTTATTATCCTTTGTAGTGCCGGATTTGTAGAAAGATATTGTGTAAATTTGGTTTTGTCATGGAATATCTTGGTTTCTCCATCTATGTTAATTGAGAGTTTTGCAGGATACAGTAATCTGGGCTGGCATTTGTGTTCTCTTATGGTCTGTATGACATCTGTCCAGGATCTTCTGGCTTTCATAGTCTCTGGCGAAATGTCTGGTGTGATTCTGATAGGTCTGCCTTTATATGTTACTTGACCTTTTTCCCTTACTGCTTTTAATATTCTTTCTTTGTTTTGTGCATTTGGTGTTTTGACTATTATGTGACAGAAGGAGTTTCTTTTCTGGTCCAATCTATTTGGAGTTGCCAGCAGCAAACCACTGAACTGAGAATAGGACCCCGCTGAAGGAATCAGAGAAAGAACTGAAGAGCTTGAAGGGGCTCAGACCCCTTTGAACAACAATGCCAAGCAACCAGAGCTTCCAGGACTAAGCCACTACCTAAAGACTATAGATGGACTGACCCTGGACTCTGACCTCAGAGGTAGCCATGAATATCCTAGTAAGAGCACCAGTGGAAGGGGAAGCCCTGGGTCCTGCTAAGACTGAACCCCCAGTGAACGTGATTGTTGGGGGGAGGGCGGTAATGGGGGGAGGATGGGGAGGAGAACACCCATAAAGAAGGGGACGGGGAGGGATTAGGGGGATGTTTGCCCGGAAACCGGGAAAGGGAATAACATTCGAAATGTATATAAGAAATACTCAAGTTAATAAAAAATAAAAATAAAAAAAAAAAAAAGAATAAAATATAATTTTGAGAAGGAATTGGGTACATAAGAGGAGTTGGAAGAAGGAAAGAGAGCCTGGAAAATGGTGTAATTACAGTAGTAATATATGAAATTCTTAAAGAATAATTAAATTATCCAAAAATAAATTGGGTAATGAGATAAATTTTAAAAATGAAACACTGCTGACAAATGATTCAAAGGGCATTATATAGCTTTAGTTTTTAGGAAACTGAAAATTAAAAGTTCTTGGAGATTCCATCTCCTACCACTCAAACATTTGAAAATAGAGATACTGTACTAATGAACCATAGTCCTCTTTGGTATATACTTGAATGAATCTATGTCAACATACACCGACATAATTCTACACCTATGTTTATTGATGTACTGCTCCCAAAAGCTGGGATACTGAACCAGCTTAGATGTCCACTAACACATAAGTAAATATGGAAATATAGAACTTATATACAGTGATTTTATGCAGCCATATAGAAAAAGCAAATCATAATATCTTCAAGACAGTGCATTATGTTAACTAGCTATTATGCTAAACAAAAGAGTTCAAACTCATAAAAACAAATGCAATGTATACTTTCATGGTGGAAAGAGCTCTATAGAGAAAGATACTAGGAGACAGGTGCTACGAAAGGATAAATGGGAAAACTTGGGGAGTGCTTTATCTGAAAGGAAGGGAAGGAAACATAAAGAAGAAAGATGGAGGCTGAATAAAAAACACAAAAGAATTTTGAAAAAGACATAGGGAAACATTGTTCCATGTTCACTATATATATATATATATATATATGCACATATGTACATATATAAATAATTTACATAAAGTTATACCACTTTGGGAAATAATGCTCTCCCAAACCATAATTTGATTTCCTGTTGCTATGATAAAATAATTGACCAAAAGCAACTTACAGAGAAATGATTTCTTTTGCTTACTCTTTCAGGTCAGAATCCATCCCTGAGAGAATTCAAAGTGAAGACTCAGGACAGAAACTTGGAGACAGGGAGGATGGAGGAATGATATTTGTTTCTCTGGATTACTTAGGCTCATGATTAATTAATTTCTTTATATCGCCAAGGAACATTTGTCTGGGAAGTTTTACCACCCAATAACTCAAAAAAAAGAGAGAAAGCTTCCAGAGTGAAACAGAATCAGTCTGTTACTTATAAACAGTATCTAGCATATTGCTAGGTCCCTGGTCTGTTATCCTTAAGTCTTATGACTATCTTAGTCAACTTAGAAGAGTTAGATAGATGACCAACGCTATCATCTGGTCAGTATTTTTTGTCAACTTGAACCAATCTAGAATCACCTGAGAGGAGAGAATCTCAACAGACACATTTTCCCAATCAGATTGGCCTGTTGTAATTCTTGTTAAGGGTTGCCCTAATTGATGATTAATATAGGAGGGCCCTGTGCACTGTGGGTCTTGCTTATATGAGTCAGAGAGCAAATCACTAAACATCTTTCCTCACAGTCTATGCTTCAGTTCCTGCCTCTAGGTTTCTGCCCTGTTTTTATGCTGATTGCCTGAATGATGGACTTTGGTCTGCAAGTACAAGTCAAACAAATTCTTTCCTGAGTTGCCTTTTGTCAATGTGTGACATTGTTACTTTTCTCTTATTGTGATGACATACCATGACCGAAAGCAACTAGGGAAGGAAGAGTTTTATTTGGCTTACATTTAGTGAATTACTGTCCACTGGGGGAAACCAAGGAAGGAACTTAAAGCAGGGCACTAACCTGGAGGCAGGATCTGGTGCAGAGGCCATGGAGACTGCAGCGTACTGGGTCCTCTTGACTTGCTTAGCCTGATTTCTACTAGAATGCAGGACCACCTACTCACGTGGTACCACCCATAATGGGCCAGACCTTTGCCCAGCAATCACTAATTAAGAAAAGTCCTTACAGGCTCGCCTACACTCCTATCTGCTGAGGCATTTTCTCAACTATATTTCCTGCCCCTCAAATGATTTCAGCTTGTGTCAAGTTGACACAAAACTATGTAGTGTTTATCACAACAAGAGAAAACAAACAAGTGCCGTTATGTAACTAGCGAACCTGAGAAACAGTCAACACTTGAACCCAGGGCTCCTAACCTCAGATTTTATGTTCTTCTCCTTGCTCTGCATTACACTTAACTCACATTTCTGTGTTCAACCTAGGTTTTTTGACGACCTCTTATATGCCATATACTTTACTGAGGAGAACTGACAAAATCAGACAAATCCCTCCCAACCAACCTCCTTCCCTGCGCTTCATTCTGCGCTGCTTGGAAGTGAGGTACTATCATTCCCCAACACTCTGTTTTATCACTGAATCCTGACACAACATAAATGCTGAAAAGTCAACTTTCTTTCAATTCTACTATCTTCCTACTTACTTCTAATCTCTTCTACTTTGATTGCATAAAAATGAAAACCGATTCTTATACTCTACTGCTTTTCCATTGAGAGAACATTCAGTTGTGGAAAAAAAATTAGAACTGATTTATTATATTTCCAACCTGTCTGCTATCAAAATTATAAATGCTTTACATTAGCTGTAATTTATTAAAATAGGCTATGAGTGGTCTGAAGATGTTCAGGGAGAGCAGTTAATATGCCCGGCATCAACACTTAGGAAAGGTTATGCCTCTTCGACTGAGCAGATGTGTAAGTCATTTAGGGCTTATTCTGAAGTTCAAAAATAAGTGTATTACAGCACAGGGGCATTAACATTAACTCAGATAAAGGGTATAGTGAGAAAGCAGAGGGTGATTATATTTACAAATATGTTTTATGGTCTATTAGCGATTCTGGGCTTGAGTATGTAGTTATTCATATTATCTTCTAAATGGGGCATTATTTTAAAACAATAGACTATAAAGTTATATATGCTGTTACCATTAAAATCAAGTTATAAAAAGAATTGAAGTGTTTTCAAATGGCATGAGAGACATATCGCAGGCTCAGTGAATTCAGAAATAGGATGTACAGGGATTGGGTAAGGGAATTTCAGTTCTTCTAAGTGTGGACTGGGAAACAGACAAATGACTTTTATTCATGTTAGGCCCAAAGGATGAGTGACAACAAGACAATTGGGATAAAGAGGGAAGTGGTTTTCATGTTATATTTCCATAGGAGTGGAAGTACAATTAGGGTTTATCAGATCATGAGTATTCAGTTGGGCTCAGAAGAAAACTGCACTGGGAAGTTCTAAGTAGGACCTGAAGGTCACACTAGTATGGGCAGGGTCTTGAGAGTTAAGGAAAACAGCAGTGCCACCCTAGCTGGGTACTGAAGTAGTAACTCAGCAGTCTGGCCAGCTAATGCAGGAATAGTACTGCGAAAGCAGGTTTTGTGCCACGGAGATGCTTGCCCACTTAGAATGGAACAGACACTAGAGTTACAGCTGCACTTAGGATGTGCTCACATTCTTTGGTGGAGGTAGACTTCTTTCAAAAACTGACAGAATGAGTTAGTAATTAACAGCACCGTGAAGAGTAATGTTGACTGTCAGCTTGATGGGAATCAATAACAGATAAACTTCTGGGTACATCTGTGGGGATTTTCTTGCCCAGACAATTGGAAGTAGGATCCAAGTAAATGCAGGGGGCATCTTCTGGTGGTGCCTCAGATAAAAGTTTGCTTTATTACTTTCATATCTTACTAACAACATCATCTACTCTTAGTGTGAATTCACCTACCCTGTTGCAGGTGTCACGGCTGCTACACTTCCTTTGCTGATATTAAAAGCAGCATTTTTTTTTATTAACTTGAGTATTTCTTATTTACATTTCGAATGTTGTTCCCTTTCCAGGTTTCCAGGCAAACATCTCCCTAATCTCCCCCTCCCCTTCTTTATGGGTGTTCCTCCCAACCCCCCCCCATTGCCGCCCTTCCCCAACAATCTAGTTCACTGGGGGTTCAGTCTTAGCAGGACCCAGGGCTTCCCCTTCCACTGGTGCTCTTACTAGGATATTCATTGCTACCTATGAGGTCAGAGTCCAGGGTCATCCATGTATAGTCTTTAGGTAGTGGCTTAGTCCCTGGAAGCTCTGGTTGCTTGGCATTGTTGTTCATAAGGGGTCTCGAGCCCCTTCAAGCTCTTCCAGTTCTTTCTCTGATTCCTTCAATGGGGGGGGGGTCCTATTCTCAGTTCAGTGGTTTGCATTGTAAAGGCCCCAACACAGACTGAAGAGCAGTAAATTTCCACTAGATCTTCAGCATCGGATTGAGACTCCTCAGGCATTCTGGATCTGACTCTGAGATCCTACCAGGTACTTGCTGTTTCAGTGTGAGGAGAGTTGTTGTTGGACAACTGGAGACTATATCATGTAAGCCAATTTAAGGAATTTCATCACATAATCTATGCATTTATCATGCACACAGATCACATGAACATCATCATAGACAATACGACACACACACATACTCACATATTCTCTCTCACACGCACATATATAACACATCACATAGACACACAAATATATAAAATACATACATATATAATACATAGGCACATTATAGCATGCACACCCCCATATTGATATATAATACACACACATCGCACAGACACACACATATAAATAATGCACATACACATTGTACAGATGCAGACACACACACACACACACACACACACGCACACACAAACAAATTCTATTAATATTTTTCCTCTAGAGAAGGCTGACAAATACAGGTGCTTATTATTTTGCTTTTTCCTACAAACTCTGGATATTAAACTCAGTGTATCTAATAAAACTTTTGGTTTAACCTCATTTTTGCAAATGTACTTTCTTCAGATTAGGTACCAGTATCTCACATTGTACATGTCTAAACACTTGCTTGATTTTCCTTGTTAAATAAATGTCTCTGCTTTTTTTATCGGTTAAAAATAAGTGTGGGATGGAGGAAAATACTGTTTGAGTAGCTTGAATCAGATTCTCTACACAAAATGTTCAGTGAAGCACATGAATTGGGTAGCTGTAGCAGATGAATTGTAAGTTAGAAGAAAATTGTAAGATTTTTAGTTGGAAACTAAGAAAGAAGTGAAATAAAATGAGATCTGGTCTTTGATTTCTCAGTTTTGGATTGCTGGGTAAATTCTAAGGGGAATAATTTTGTTTATTTTTAAAAGTAGTTTTGAGAATTGATATATGATCATTGTATCTCTCCACATCATTCTCCTCTAACTACTCCTGCTTCCCCATTTTGTTTCTTCTCAAATTCATGTACTGTTTTAATTCAGTTGTTATTACATGTACATGCACACATACATACATACATACATACATACATACATACATACATACATATATGTAAGAATAAACTGCTGAGCCTATTAAGATGTTCTTATGTTTATGGTTTTATGGATAAATAGGGGACTTCACCTTAGGGAAGACCAGCACTCAAAAATTTGTTTCCTTTTTTTCTTTTATCTTTTCTTTTTTCTTTTATTATTTTATTTATTTACATTTCAAATATTGCCTCCTTCCCAGTCCTCCCTCCAAGAGCCTCCTACCCCATCTCTCCACCTTCCCCTCTAAGAGGGTGCTCCCAATCCACACACTCCCACCCCACCCCTCTAGCATCCCCCTTCTTTGGGTCATCAAGTTTCCACAGGACCAAGTGCATCCCCTCCCATTGAGGCCAGACATGGCAGTCCTCTGCTACATATGTAGTGAGGCCCACAGACCAGCCCATACATGTTTCCTGGTTGGTGACTCAGTCCCTGGAGCTCTGAAGGTTCTGGTTAATTGATAATGCTGTGCTCCTTATGGGGTTCAATCCCTATCAGCTCCTATAGCCCTTCCTCTAACTCTTCATTTTCACAAAGCTCTTCCCACATTCATTTTGTGTGTAAGTATGCATGTGAGTGTGTGTGTGTGTGTGTGTGTGTGTGTGTGTGTGTGTGTGTGTAAGTTGTTTACTCCATGTTTGCTTCTGTAAACCTGATCAGAAACAAATGCTGAAGAGGTCATAATGTAGACCTTACTACCGTTGCTTAGCTACATTGACATAGCGTCCAATTGTCTCCTAAATATCTTTGTCTATAGATACAAAAAATGATACTGCCAGTCTTGTTCCTTTGTTAATAATGAGTTTATGATTTTGTGTTGGACCATACATATGCATTAACCCCTAAATGTATGAATACAAATACTCGGTCTCTATAACTATTCTTGGATGCATGCGTCTTTGTGCCATAGGTTGGCAAAGGCTGGTAAACATTATAAAGGGTCTAGGTCTTCCTTTATTGATGGGGAAGGAAATAAATCTGTCAACTTGAAGGGCATTAGGAATTCATGACTTCTCAGTTTTAGATCACAAGAGAGAAATCACCTATATGTTTTATTTCCCAACCTTACGTTTCAATATAGAACTGACTTTCTCAAATACTCATTTAGATTTTGGGGAAGGTGGAAATTAGTTACTGCTAATTGCCCTGATCATTTGCAGCTTACCAAGCAAATTATTCAATAAAAACATTGAGATTTTAAAATCTTCTAATTTCTATAAAAATACATTCACAACCCTTTAAAGTTATGAATTTCCCACATTAGCAATCTATTGCTTACTTTCATATCCTAAACATAACAGCTGGAGCATCTGAAAAAGTCCTAAGGAATAATATTAATTTTCTACCCACAATGCCTATAATACACATAAGTCAGCATATAAATAAACATACATGCATAGTTTAAATATTCTCCTATCTGGCCTAAAAATTCTGATTCCAAGATTCATAGACCAATGAGTAAAACCCCAACTCCAGTTCGTATAGCCTTCTTTTCTGTCAGTGCTGTCCAAGAGACTTTCAAATATTATAAGGTATTGGCATTGTCATTGATTTGTCTCAAGAGGTGAAAGGTCAAAGTTGCTGAAGATTACCTGCACTTCAGACATATTTCCAGAGGCCCCTGAGCTGGTACTGACCTAAAAAAAACCCTTTTTCATGATACCAGAAGGTGCCATCAACCCAATTACTCTTGCTTTTTGTTTCCATTTTATTTTATCCCTGCACATATATATGTCTGTGTACCAAATACATACTTGTTTCCCACAGACACCAGACAAGAGTGTTATGTCCCCTAGCACTACAGTTAGAGATGAATGTGAGATGATATGGGATGCTAGATACTAAACCTGGATCCTTGGAAAATCAGACTCATTGAGCCATCTTCCTAATCCTTGAATTAGTCTTACTGATTTTTAAAAAGTGTGCGTGCGTGCATGCGTGCATGCGTGTGTGTGTGTGTGCATGTGTGTGTGCAAGTGACACAATTGAGTCCAAGATCAGCATGTATTATAATGTAAAACCCTGTTTTATAAGAACAAACAAAAATTAAAACTATATTTACGGGGAAGAATCCTCGAATTCACCAACTGAAGGATTTGAAGGTCAGGCATCTATGCTGGGTAGAATTCAGAGAACTCTCAGGACTCAGTTCTCCTCTCTCCTTGTGGGTCCCTGGGTCAAATGCAGGTGATCAGGCATGTCTAGAAAGAGCTTTTACCCAATGAGCCATCTCACAAATCCTATTTTATTGATTTTTAACAAACATGTAAATTTTTATGGCCCCCATGAATGCATGAGAAAGTGATGCTTGCGGATGGATGGTGATTGAGTTGAAACTATGGTCTAGTGGAACTATCATACACCTCAAATCTGGCTATGAGACTGAAAGAGCAGGTGACATTCATGAGGGATGGATTATTCCAGCGGCCATGCCTTTGACAAAATAATGCCCCTAATATTTTTCATATAGCCCTGTGATTTTTATGTGACAATTGGGCCCTTGCATATGCTCTTTAAGGAAACACAGAAATTAAAGTAGTTTCTGTTACTAACATTGTGAGCATAACCAGCGATGCCATACATGAATTACAAAACAAAGGAAGATAATTACACCCAAATGACTAATCAGAATTGCATAGAAACTCATATTGTTATCAAATATTAAAAGTTCTCCATGCACACCTATAATTCTGAGTAAAGAATTGGGCCAAGTTGGAAAAGTAAAACAATTTCTCTCTGCCCTTCCCTTTATCATTCTAGACAGCAATAATAAAAATAATGAAAGTAATTTAAATATCATGAGACTGTAGGGCTTGTATACATTTTCACAACATAATCTGTTTTTCCTCCAATGATATTTTTGAGGTTGTAATACAATGGCATATTTTTCCTTTATTCTTTCTTTTCCAAACCTTCCTATATATCCCTTTCATTCTTTTTCAAATTCACGATCTCTCCTTTTCTCATTCGCTGTTGTTAGAAATTTTACCACAAATATGTATGAGGGAGAATCAAGATATAGATATCTTATCTGTGAGATGAAAAACGGTTAAGCACTAAAAGGAAGCGTAAATGGCTCCTCTGCTCGTCATGGGTCTGGCTGAGCTTCCATTCCACAGTTCTAGTGGCTGGGGAGCATCATTTTGGTTAAAACTAGTTCTGCGTCACGTGGGGATGTGCCACACACTTCCTGAAGCCAGCAGATTCGCAGCTTTTCTTGTAGTCAGAGCGCCATCACTTAACACTTCTCTTCCTACACACTTGCTGTGATTTCCAGCTTTCTTTGGACATTCAACTACTTCTGAACTGCAGTTTCTACCCCTGTACTAAAGGTTATGTCATATGCTTTTAGTGCTTTATCTTGTGCGTGCTTATAAAAATCTTGGCGCCAACCACATTCGCCTCCTTTGGATCCCAAGAACTTCAAAGACAACTCCAACTTGTTTTCTAGTTTCTTTCTGCCGCCTACTTCTCTGCAGCTTCCCACAGTTTGGCTGGGACCTTGCTGTGCCATGGGTTTCTGGGAGTGTCCTTTGAGAAAAGCCAAGTAAGTATTCTGTGGGTCGAGCCAAGAGTCCCGAGGTAGCATTTACATGAAAAAACTGGATTTCGTCTGCAGAGAAAGTAAAGAATCAACGAAGAGAGAAAAGAAAGCAAATGTAGAGAAAGAACCGAAGGCATGGGTGTTCTAGAAAACCCAAGAAGGGAGGTATTGGGGAGCTCTTTCTACCACACACACCACCCTCTTCCTCTCCTACCTCCACTCTCATCCCAGCATTCTGAGGTATGAGGGCTCATGACAGTTCTACTGAAGATCTTTGAGAAAATTGCCCTTTCTCTCTGTTAGTTTCTCCACTTCTGTTACGACCTACAGCAGGCTCGCTCCACTGTCCTTGCCAAAGATCTGCGGGAAGGCTTGGAAATCTCCTTCTTGTAGTTCTTTTTTTTAAGATCTGGTTAACTTAAAAGTTCCAGCCACACAACCCATTTCCTATTTTTAATTTACAGATCACTATCTTATTTTTACCCTTAATGAAAAAATAGCACACGATAGTCTGATGTTATGTTAAAATATATGAGGGTTGGGATGCAAATGGGAGGGGGCGTGAGGAGGACCCAAGGGGAGTTGGGAGAGGAAAAATTGTGTCAGAATATATTGCATGCAAATAATCTATTTGCAATAAAAACAGATTAAAATAAAAAGAATAGTTTGGAAAACAAAAGCAATATGAAAGAAAATTCTTTATTATCACTTTATGGACATCAAATAAGGAAGGGATAGAAACAAGTAAGTGTTTGAACATAAGTAGCTTTTGCTCTGTCCGTGATTCATGTCCACCTTGGCCACTTAGAATCTCATTCTGAATTAACCAGGTCACATAGAATAGTTCTATTTTCCATGATATAAACATTATAGGTTCACTGTCTTCCATATAGAACTTGCAGCCAGCCCTAATATATGTCAAACACCCTCATCTGAACATTTTCAGAAAAAAAAAACCAGAATCACATATGGCATAAAATTATTTCTAAGTATCATGCATACATGGCACATAAATGAATTTTATATGAAAAAGGAATGAGGAAGACACCCAACTGTTGACTTCTGGCCTCCATGCACATGCATATTCACTTACACAAGCATGCACATGCTCCACACTCCACTGTGGGGGCAATCCCTAGGGCTTGTCAACCAGATAGTCTACCTGAATCAGTAATGTCCAGGTTCATTAAGAGATCCAGTCTCAAAAACTAAGGCAGATAGTGATTGAAAATAACACTATCAGCCTGTGGCTTCCCCACACAGACACACATGCACAAACACAAAGATGCTCACATACACACATGGACATACACACATGGACATGTACACACACATGTGCATACACATACACACATGTGCATACACATACACACATATATACAAATACACACAAGCACATATATGCACATGTGTGCATACACACACATTCACATATACACAATACACACATGCACACGCACATTATACATACAAATACACATACACACAAAATAGAATTTAAGTAGTAAGGTAGAAATAATTGCCTAATATCACTATGGTCCAGAAGGACTTCCCCTTCAGTTGATTTACTGCCTCATCCCCATGACTATCATAAACCACTTCAAGTTTTCACAAACTGACTTACTCAAAATGTTTAACACATAATGGAGATGATTAGCAAATACACTATTTCTTGAAATTCCCTCCATATACTCCCATTTACTTTCCCTTCTTCTTTCCTCCATTTTTCTTTCCTTCTTAACTTTCCTGGATTACCACTTCTCCTAACTAATCACTCTAGCAGCCAATCAGGGATGTATGGTATGCCAGGTGTCTGAGACATGTTTGAAATTCCTAATCAGTATTTATCCATAGAAATAGTATTTGTTCCAGCATTACATTCTCACAGTGGGATGGTTATTTTGCTATTTAAGGAAACAAACCAAACAACATCATAAATTTTAGCCCCCCTTTTAGGAAAACGAAGCATCAAAGATATTTTTTTGTGGTTAACAAAAGAAATATTTTCCAGGAAATTCTATTAAAGTTGTATAGCCCTGGAGAGATTCCTGATAGATGGTTAACACTGTATTTCAGTCTCTTGCTTTATTCCCTAAAATTATTCCAGTATGTATTTCTCATATATTTTTTTTTATTCAGGGAACCTCATTGAACTTTTAGAGTCACATTCACTTGTAGTTTTAAAAATGAGTACAATGATGCTCCTTGTATTTTTGGTATCTGACCTTTTTGTAGAGAAAGAAACTACATAGCAATATAATAGTTTTATGCTTTATAATACTCATTTGATATCTGAGAATATATTATTCCATCTCAGCATAGTAATGCCCCCATAAAACAAAGTTTAGCAGTAAAGTCTTAAATGTCATCCTTCTTTAAAAGGTAAGCTGAAGAACCCAGCCCAGCACATACACACAGTTCTGCAAGTCTCTCTTCTATCTTTTGTATTTAAGTTTCAAAATCTAGAAAACTCTCCCTGTGTTGCTAGTATGCCAGGACATCTATCTTCTCTACTCTCTTCTCATTTGCAGATTCTTCAGTTTTAAGAGTATTCACCTCAATACATCATTATTTTTAAATGTTCCACTTCAAAGCTCAGAGGGTGTATTCTTCACTGTTCTCATTGTTGGCCAAGACAATGGATAAGATCAATTTAAGGATTGTTGGGTTTCTCTGCCACATGATTTGGGATACATTACTTCAGAGAAGGCAAGATGGCAGGAGTATGAGCCAATTGGTTAACATCAGGAAACAGAAAGAAATAGCTTCTGCTCTCTACCTTCATTTACATTCTCATTTGGTGCTGGAACTCCAAGCAGTAAGATGGAGTCACCAAATTAAGGTGTTGCCTTCTCAGTTAAAGTTCTTTGGAAATGTTCTCAAGGAGAAGGCTACAAGTGTATATCCTAGATTATTCTATAACCCAATAACTTTACAAGTAATGCTGACCATTACATATCCAGTCTGTCAAGTTAACATCCAAACACAACATTTTTAAGTTCTAATATTCCACTCCTGGTCCCTAAAGTCTCATGTAAATCTCATAATGCAAATAATAATAATAAAAATGATGATGATGATAAATCTAGTGATTCTTCAAAGATTCCCCAAAGTCATAAGAGTTTCAAATTTTTCAAAATAGAAGTTCAGAGTCCCTTCTGAGAATCGGACAATCGCTTAACTGTGAATGTCTATTTTCAAAAACTACAAGTTACATACTTATGGTATATAGTCCTACAGAATGAACATTCCCAGTGCAAAAAGGACAAACCGAAGCATGCCAAGGAAAGAACAATTAAAGAAATACTGAAATCACATAATCCAGTGTTGGGCACATGGGTTCCTGAAGGAATCTTTAGAGTTCCTACAGAACTGGGTTACCTAGAAACTCTATTTCTGCTATCTTAGAACACTTCAACTTCCTCTTGGACAAATTCCACTCTATACATGATACTTGTCTCAGGGCCATCTCTCAGTTCCTGCAGCCCTACCTCAAATTGGGTTCCCCCTTACGCTTCACACAGGCTCCTCTAGGGAAATCGTTATATGGAAACCAACTCTGAAACACATTTCTGGATCGAAGTGTCTTCCTGGCATGTTATTATAAATCTTCGTGAATCATCACTTTTTTTTATTTTTTATCACGTGAATTAGGTTTCTAAGTTCAGCTGCTGTCTCAAAATATAGCCTGGCCTTTATCTAGCAGAGCTATAAAGGTGTCTCTGTACATTTGTGGCTGATTCTAGGACAAGTAATTCTCTAGGCAATTGTTTTCTAACAGAGAATCCCTTGAGTAAAATTTTCAGTTTAACTTTTATCCTTTCAAATAAATTTGCATTTTTTATACATTAGAGCCTTTCAATGGTTTTGCCACCAGGGCCCCTTATTTTTTTCTTCTGCAAAGGATGAAGCTTCTCATTAATTTTTCCAATCTCTTTAAAAATTACAATTTCGTTCTCTTTAACATCTTTGTCAACAACTTTAAACCAGCTTATGCTTATTTCTCCCTAAAACTGCAGAGTTGACATATCTACCTTCTCTGCTTGTTGCCTTTTGTCACTGCAGATATGGGTAAGAACAGAGACTTGTAACAATGCCACACCCCAATTCTATTATATCTTGAAGTTTTAACATTAAAGAAATAAGTCTCTTGGTCTTATTCCAAGTCTCAGAATACAAATAGAATGAAGTCAGAGTAGTTGTCAGCATGTGACATGAATGCCTCTTTTCAGTTCATTATATAATTCTTATTTCATTCTGAAGCCTTTGGAAATGGGCCTTTATTGTTCTTGTTTTCCTTACTTACGCATTTATGTATTTGTTTACCAGTCTAAAATCCAAATTTCTATCAGAATATCCCAAAGTCCTGCTTATACCATTCTAGGTCATCTATAGCCTATGGCTCAGATTTCTTGTCTTTATTCTTTCAGAAAATTAATTCAACAATTTGACAAACTGCCATGAGGTTTATGACAACCCCACTTCTGGTAAAAAGACTTCGGTTAGCTTTTCCCTTATTGCCACAAATGATACTTGGGAAAGAAGAGCTTATTTTGATTCATGGCATCAAATGGTCCATCTTGGTAAAAGAAGCATGTTCTAGATAGTGATATTGTGTTCACAGGCAGGAAGCTGAAAGAGATGAATGATGGTGCCCCACTGCTTTTATTTCAGTCAGCATCTCATGCCCATGAACGGCACTACCAACGATTCTATTTCAGTTAAATCTCTCTGGAAATGCCCTAATATGAATAACCATATTTTTGTGTTTCTTGGCATTTGTAAATTCTGGGCAATTTGACAATCAACATTAACCATTGTGAGAAGTTTGAATCCTTTATCCATAAACATAAAGTTTGCCGTGTTTAAGACCCTATTCTCACTCATTTCAAATATTCCCTTTCTATTACCAATATTGTGAGTCCATTTACTATTATTAAAATGATTTTAGTAGAGCAGGGCAACAAAAATAGTTTTACGAAAGCAATTTCATAAATGTAACTGAAAATATGATACATTATGAAGTACAAGTGACCCCAGCATCTTCTGCATGTGAACAGTCTAATACTCCCCATTGGCTGATTTTACAGTTTTCAATAGACGATTCTCTCCCAAAGCACATCACTTCATTCAGCCATATTGGACCAGTACCTGCAACAATCAGATACATCTGCATTAGTAAGTGTAGTTAAGTGCTTATAATTGAATGAGACACAGCAGTTAAGACATTAATTAATTTAATACCAAATAGTGGTTACTCCCAAAATAAGAGTACTGAGAATATAAAATGGACTATCATGCCTCCGAAAATGTCATACCCTGGAAGCTTGTAAAATGCTATACTGCAAAATAATATAAAAATTATAGGACTGAGCCTGGAACTGACCAAATCCCAAAGCTCTTCGTACCCATACTTTGGGGGAGAGATCTGCAGACTCTCAAAAGTGCTGGCAATCCTGAGAGCTCAGGGGAGAACCCCCCCACTTTTGCTCACATTCCCGGCTTAAGAGGGAACCTGCCCAGAGCTCTCTGGATACAGGAACTTAAGAACAGTCAGAAAGAAGATCTTTCCAGTCTCTGCCAGTGCCCAGAGCTGAAAGCCAGTTGCCAGGAGCGCTAACACACCTGAGAGCAGAGGTAAGACCACTTTTCTCTGAGGGGCCCAACTGGAACCCTCAGTACACACGAATCCAGGAGCAGTCTAGGGCAGGACCCTTCTAGTTTCTGCCTGCGCCCAGAGCTGATGTGTCCCACAGCTATCCACAGCTATCTGTACTCAAATCATGTGAGGGAGAGAGTTGGACTCTTAGAAGTGCAGACAATCCTGACAGCTCGGGGAGTGGGGGGGGGACATAATACTTCTGCTCATATTCTGGGACCAAAAAGAACGCACCCAGAGCCCTCTGGAAATAGAAATCTAAGAGAAGTCAGAGAGAGGATTGTTCCCATCTCTGCCTGTACCCAGAGCTGAAAGCCAGTTGCCAGGAGTGCTGACATACCTGAAAGCAGAGGTAAAGACCAACACTTCTGCTCTGAGGGACCCAATTGGAGCCCTCAGGAAACATGAACCCAGGAGCAATCTTCAGGTTTCTGCCTGCATGCAGAGCTGACCCAGTCCCTCAGTTCTCTGTACCCAGATCCTGCTGGGAGAAAGTCAGTTTCCAGGAAGATGACACACAGGCTTGTAGGAGGGTAAAGCCACTGTCAGAGACAGCAAGACAACTAGAGACAACCAGATGCCAAGAGGCAAGTGCAGGAAACTAAGCAACAGAAACAAATACTTCTTGGCATCATCAGAGCCCAGTTCTCCCACCAAAGCAAATACTGGCTATCCCAACAGACCAGAAAAGCAAGATTTGGAATTAAAATCACATCTTATGATGATGATAGAGGACTTTAAGAAGGACATAAATAACTCACTTAAAGAAATACAGGACAACACTGGTTAACAAGTAGAAGCCCTTAAAGAGGAAACACAAAAGTCCATTAAAGAATTACAGGAAAACACAACCAAACAAGTGAAGGAATTGAACACAATCATCCAGGATCTAAAAATGAAAATGAAACAGTAAAGAAATCACAAAGGGAGACAACCCTGGAGATACAAAACCTAGAAAAGAGATCAGGAGTCATAGAAGCAAGCATCACCAACGTAATACAAGAGATAGAAAAGAGAATATCAGGGGCATAAGATACCATAGAAAACATGGACACAACAGTCAAAGAAAATGTAAAACGCAAAAAAGTCTTAACCTAAAACATCCAGGAAATCCAGGACACAATGAGAAGATTAAACTAAGGATAGTAGGTATAGAAGAGAGCGAAGATTCCCAACTTAAAGGGCCAGTAAATATCTTCAACAAAATCATGGAAGAAAATGTTCGTAACCTAGAGAAAGAGATGCTCATAAACATATAAGAAGCCTCCAGAACCACAAATAGATTGGACCAGAAAAGAAATTCCTCCTGTTACATAATAGTTAAAACACCAAATGCACAAAACAAAGAAAGAATATTAAAAGCAGTAAGGGAAAAAGGTCAAGTAATATATAAAGGCAGACCTATCATAATTACACCAGACTTCCCACCAGAGACTATGAAAGTCAGAAGGTCCTGGGCAGATGTCATGCAGACCCTAAGAGAACACAAATGACTGCCTAGGCTACTATATCCAGCAAAACTCTCAATTACCATAGATGGAACAACCAAGATATTCCATGACAAAACTCAATTTACACAATATCACAAATCTAACCCTAAAAAGGATAATAGATGGAAAACTCGAACACAAGGAGGGAAACTACACCCTAGAAAATAAAGAAAGTAATCTCCTTGCAACAAAGGCAAAAGAAGATAGCGACACAAACATATATCCACCACTAAAAACAAAAATAACAGCAAACAACAATCACTATTCCTTAAAATCTCAACATCAATGGACTCATTTCCATGATAAAAAGACATAGACTAACAGGCTGGGTACATAAACAGGATCCAGCATTTTGTTGCATACCCAAAACGCACCTCAGTGACAAAAACAGATGTTACCTCAGAGTAAAAGGCTGGGTAAACAATTTTCCAAGCAAATGGACCAAAGAAACAAGCAGGAGTAGCCATTCTAATATTGAATAAAATGGAATTTTAAACAAAAGTAATCAAAAACATAAGGAAAGACACTTCATATTCATCAAAGGAAAAATCCACTAAGATGAACTCTCAATCTTGAATATCTATGCTCCAAACGCAAGGGCACCTACATTCATAAAATAAACCTTACTAAAGCTCAAAGCACACATTGCACCTCATGCAATAATAGTGGAAGATTTCAAGAACCCCATCTGTCATCAATGGACAGATCATGGGAACAGAAACTAAACAGAGACATAGAGAAATTAACAGAAGTTATGAACCAAATAGATTTAACATATATCTACAGAACGTTTCATCCTGAAATAAAAAGAATATATCTTCTTCTTCTTAGTACATCAGAGTAGCCTTATTTATAAGAGTCAGAAGCTGGAAGGTACCCAGATACCCTTCAACAGAGGATGGATACAGAAAATGTGGTACATCTACACAATGGAGTACTACTCAGCTATCAAAAATAATGACTTCATGAAATTCATAGGCAAATGGATTGAACTAGAAAATATCTTGAGTGAGGTAACCCATTCATAGAAATCACCCGTGGTCTGCACTCACTGATAAGTGGATATTAGCCCAAAAGCTTGAATTACCCAAGAAACAATCTACAAACCACATAAATCTCAATAAAAAGGATGACCAAAGTGCAGATGCTTCAATCCTTCTTAATAGGGGGAACAAAAGTATTCATAGGAGGAGACATTTAGACAAAGTTTGGGGCAGAGACTAAAGGAATGGCCATTCAGAGCCTGCCCCATCTGGGGATCCAGCCCATTTATATACAGCCACCAAAACTAGACAACATTGATGAAGCCAAAAAGTTCATGCTGACAGGAGCCTGATATAGCTGTCTCTGGAGAGGCTCAGCCAGAGTGTGACAAATACAGAGGAGAATGCTTGCAGCCAACCATTGAACTGAGAACAGGGTCCTTGTTGGAGGAGTTAGAGAAAGGATTGAAGGAGCTGAAGGGGCTTGCAACACCATAAGAACCAACCACTCAGAGAATACACATGGACAGACCCATGACTCTAGCAGCATATGTGGCCATCCAATAAGGATGGCCTTATTGGGCAGCAATGGGAGGAGAAGCCCTTGGTTCTGCCAAGACTGGACCCCCCAGTATAGAGGAATGTCAGGGCAGGGAGGTGGGAAGGGATGGGTGGTTGTTTGAGAGAATACCCTCATACAAGAAAGGGGATGGGAAATGGGATAGTGGGGGTGGGGGTTATGAATGGGAAACTTGGAAAGGGGATAACATCTAAAATATAAATAAAAAAAATCCAATTTTTAAAAATGGAAAAAAAAGTTATAAATGCCCCTGCACAGTTCTGAGAAAGCCCAGATTATAGGAGAATTGATTGTTTCCCTGAGGAAGCACTGGATTTCCTTGGCAATCTGAAAATTAGGAGGCCTTGTTAACAGTGGATTTATGTGAGGACGTGATGATTGAAGGGTTTCTGTATGTTGGAATTTTGATGCACACTTGGAGCTGAAAATACTGGCAGGAAGAGAGCTGTAAGGCAGTAACTTCATTTCTTCCTTAGCTTTTAGTTATTAGTGTATTTCACTGAGCATTGCCTAGTTCACCAAATATACTATCCTTCTAAATGAAACTATCATTATTGATTTAGCAAAGCACTTATAAAACTGTCCTATAAGGAAACCCTGGGTTGCAAATAGTGTTGGTTTTAAGCACAAATAAGTAGGATAATGGTGAGTCTAAAACACATTTACTTCCTCTGAGGTCATTCACAGTCCTTATAATGAGTAAGAATTCCTTACAGATAGACTAACTATCAAATAAACAGATAAAAATATAAACTATGGACTATATTTTATTAAGAAGAAAACAATTGTTTTTGAAAAGGAAGATGGATTATAAAAATATAAATTTAAAAATAATTGCTCAGAATATCTTTTCCTATATTCTCTGAAGAATTTTCTTCAATGTACCATTATGAAAATTCTCCTTTCTTTTACCAAAATATTTCAAAACAGAAACTTTAGGAAACATAAACACATGCTTACATCAGTTTTGGTTGGCTGTATCAAATTGTAATCCCCAAATGAGTTTTCAAGAACAATATATAGGTGGTGAATCACTAACATGATTGCATGGGAATGTGTGCATTCATAAACAAGCAGCTACTGGTAATGGTATAATGAATGGTGTGGATAATATGAGTTCTTAAACATGGATAAAGCTTCTCTGCTATAAACAAAAACACTTATCCTGTGTGACAGAGGTAGTATGGAAATCCTTGATATTTTAGAATCATCTCAGAGCATCTCAAATACAATCAATGTTAATGACTGAAGGAGATGTACTTGCCAGGTTACACTGAAAGTTGGCCTCCATTTTTGACAACTCTTTAATTATACATTATAAGACACCAAAATAAATGCATCATCAGATCTATATTTTAGGGTTATGTGTCAGGATGGATGTTAAATAGAAAAAAAAATCTACAAGGGAGAAAGAGATTTCATAAGATTCTTTTTCTTTTTTCTGTAAGATTTATTATGGAAATCTTCCTTGAGGACTCATTTTTCCTTTGTCCCTAGAATGCCCCTCTCTATAAAGAACATAAATTGCTGTGTTCATTTAAGATTAAAGTGATGAGGTAATTATTGTATATTTTATGTAACCGTAATTAAAAGATCTTCTTTACACTTTGATTTATTTGTTTTCTTACTTTTTTTTAAAATTTGGTGGTCAGAGGGATTGAATCCAGAGCCTTGGGCATGCTAAAGGCAAGTGACCTGCTTCTGAGGTACACACTCAGGTTACACTGCCTCTATTAAAAAGGAGCAAACAATTTTGAGGATTCTCAGATTCTAATTAGCTGGATAATTCAAAGCTTTAGGGGGGCTTTCAACATAGCATTCTATTTTTCAAACTTAAATATTAAGACGTAAAGAAATAACATAAGGAAATACAATATCAGAAGCGGAAAAGTTGGCGAATATGTTGTTAATTCTCAAATTGATTATCAGCTATGGCATTTGTTTGCATGTGCATTTTCAATATTATACATAACATCTTACAGGAAGTTCTAGAAAGCCCTCAAGGGATACTCAAAAAAAATGCAGGCAAATAATAAGAATGTATGGTCATCCCCATGCTGTCATGGAATGAAGACAAAGCAGAGGGAAATTTACCAGTCATATTAATTACATGTAAATATAAATAGTTTTGAAACTGTAGAGAAACCATGATTTTGTTATCCTTCTGGAGACAGGAGAATGGAGAAGCTCATGGCTCTTGTCCCCAGGCTACCATAATAGGTTTGCTCTGAATTATTTTATACCTATATTCATATAGTCCAAATCTTAGCAGTACAATTTTGTTATTCAGAAAAAGGAAATTGAGAGTGTGAAGACTCTCAATGGCTGTAGCTATGCCATGAAAATAAAAAAATTATATATTTAATGTGTGGTGAGGTGAGCACACATTTTTTTTTCATGTCAAACTGCTTTATTACATTTTAAATAACAGTACAGTTTAATATAGTATCTATCTTGCATCCAGCCTCCTTGCAGTACACTGACTTTAAAATTAAATACAAAAGGTGAAAAGGGTACAGGGTGCAGAGAGCTCTACAGAGTCGTTTGGTAGGAAGAGAAGGGGCTTCGCTGTATTCTCTTTGCCATGTCCAGGCCTACCGCACAGTCACAGCACAGTTTTGTACAGGACGCTGCAGAAAACAGAATGGTGAAGCCACTACTGCTATGAGGGGTGCAGGATATAGGGGGATGGGAGGGCCCACAGAACACCGCTGTCCAAACGCTGCCGCTGAACACGGCTTTGAGATGATAACCACGAAGATCTGCACGGTGTAAAAATGGTTGCCTCAGAGGCAAGGGCTGTTCCGTGGAGGCTGCTTCCAGGAAGTGGCAGAGAGGCAGCGGAGCAGCCTCCCTCCCTCCCTGCAGCCAGCAGGACTATCATCTCGTAAAGTAAAGAAAACAGTGACTTATCCCACTACTCGAGTGTGTAAAGCGCTTGCTGCTCCCGATATGTGTGCAGAAGAGCAACAGTAATGGACAAAGCCGCCAGGGTTACAACTTGAAGAGGTTATTTCTTAAAATAAAAAGAACATCTAAGGCCTGAGTCCTCTATGCACTTTAGAGCATTTCTACAGCATGCGATTCTAAGAGTAAACCCACCCAATCTGGCAAACAATCAAATTGTTTAAAATTTAACTTACAAAGTCTGAGATCATTATTTTCAAAACATTGATTTGTACATTGTTTCATACACAAACTGACTATCCAAGCACAGGACAGGCACCTCTCTGGAGAAAAAAATCTGACAGCAGGGGCAGGACGGCTAGTGTCACATGACTACAAACTTCCCTCCAACTTCACAGGAAACCCAAGGAAAGAACAGAAACTGGACAGTGAGGAGGGAAGGGTGCTGGGAATAAGTTCACTGCTGAGCAAAGGGAAGGATTCTGACCAAGCATTCGTGGCCATCATAACATGTGCTTGGCTACTTTGCTTCTGAATTTTTTCTTCCACTATGCTGTGTTTGTATGAAACAGTCATCTGTGACATGAGACAAAAAAAAAAGCAAGCCAGGGACAAAAATGCATCAGTGACAGTCAGACACCCACATGGGCTCTGGTTCTCTTAACTACTGAACATAAAGGAATATATTTAAAGGAAGAAACATGAATGCTTCCAAAGTCTTGCTACAAATGACTTTATATTCAGAAACAATTCCAGATAAACAAAGTCTTCAACTTGTTTTTCATGAATGCCACAGATCAGGATCACTGATTTAAATGCAAATGAACTAATAAAAAGGTGTGACTGTCTCACAATCATACTCAGGGTTACCTTCTGGTTAACATTTTTATTGTAGTATTTCCTTTAAAAATTTGACCACGACAAAACAAAACAAAACAAAATAAACCAAAGACAATGGCCCCAGAAAAATGCACAATTTGTTTTAGTTTACAGCACAGAGATCCTTCTCTTAATGGGAGTTGTGCTCTTGGTTTCAGCAATAAGTGAAGGAAAAAAAGATCTTGCCCTTTTGAAGTTCTGAGGGGAGGTGTGGGTGTCCACGTTAGTATGGTTGGATAGGATATGCTATCGCAGTAACGCTTCAAGGTTGGAATGGTCTTCCAGTCGCCATGGCATCCATCCCCCTGCTACTGCCTTAGTTCCAGATCTTGAGGAAGCTGTCCCAGGATCCTGTGGCCATAACCATGCCATCATCAGTCACCCCCAAGCAGCTGACTCGGTTGTCATGTCCAGCTAGGACACCTGCTCTGTCAGCTTTGAGTGCATCCCAGACATTACAGTTGAAGTCGTCATAGCCAGCGAGGAGGAGGCGGCCACTCTTAGAGAAGGAAACAGATGTGATACCACAGATAATGTTGTCCTGGGAGTAGGTCATGAGCTCCTGGTCTGCACGAAGGTCAAACAGCCTGCATGTAGCATCGTCTGAGCCAGTGGCAAAGGCATTGCCTTTGGGAAAGAAACATATGGCATTGATGTCAGACTCGTGTCCTGTAAAGGTCTGCCGGCACATCCCTTCTCGGACATCCCAGAGCTTGGCCGAAGCATCGCAAGCACCAGAGACAAACAGTCTGGTGTCAGGAGCAAGAGACAGGCTCATGACATCTCCAGTGTGTCCAGTAAACGTGGTTGTCTGCTGGCCGGTCTTGATGTCCCACCGGGCACATGTGGTGTCTCCAGAGCTGGTAACTATCTGATTGTCATCCAGAAACCGGCAACGGGATAGATAACCTGTGTGTCCTGACAGCTCACGACTCACACGCACATTTCCTTCACGAGTTTTCAGATTGTAAATGGAGCAGATGTTATCCAGGCCACCACAAGCCACATAATTCCCAGAAGGAGCGTATGCACAGGTCATGACCCAAGAGGAGCGCAGAGGGATGGCATGAACCTTGTTTGTGGTATAGCTGTCCCAGATGATGAGTTTCCCATCCTGAGAGGCGCTGACAAGGAGCCTTGAGTCTGTGTCCCAGTGCATGGCATAAATCTTTGCCAGATGCCCCCTCAGTGTTCTCCTGGTTCGCATTTGGATTCTTCCCACTGGATCAATGTTGTTTGTGATCTGAGAAAGCGTCGCATCTGCACATGCTTTACGGGCATCTCTAATTTGGTTCTTCAGTTGCTCGGCCTCCTGCCGCAGCTGGTCAAGTTCACTCATCTTCACGTCTCAGTGCTTTCCACACTTCAGAATCCAAGCTCTTGACTCAGAAGTGTTTCTGGTCTGGTTCCCCACACATGTAAGTCTCGCCCTCGCCTGGTCTGGCGTCCACACCGCCGCCTGGTCTTCGCGCTCGCGGCCTGCGGGCAGGAGCCTACGAGGATGGTCCGGTCCGCGTGGCGGCTGTTCCAGTCCCCAGCCCCGCTGCCCTCGCCGCCCGCCACCGCCACCACCGCCGCCGCCGCCACCGCCACCGTCGACGTCCCTTTTTTATCTTTATTAACTTGAGTATTTCTTATTTACATTTCGATTGTCATTCCCTTTTCCGGTTTCTGGGCCAACATCCCCCTACCCCCTCCCCTCCCCTTCTATATGGGCTTCCTCTCCCCATCTTCCCCCCATTACTGCCCGCCCCACAACAATCACGTTCACTGGGGGTTCAGTCTTGGCAGGACCAAGGGCTTCCCCTTCCACTGGTGCTCTTACTAGGATATTCATTGCAACCTACGAGGTCAGAGTCCAGGGTCAGTCCATGTATAGTCTTCGGGTAGTGGCTTAGTCCCTGGAAGCTCTGGTTGGTTGGCATTGTTGTTCATATGGGGTCTCGAGCCCCTTCAAGCTCTTCCAGTTCTTTCTCTGATTCCTTCAACGGGGGTCCTGTTCTCAGTTCAGTGGTTTGCTGCTGGCATAAGCCTCTGTATTTGCTGTATTCTGGCTGTGTCTCTCAGGAGAGATCTACATCCGGCTCCTGTCGGCCTGCACCTCTTTGCTTCATCCATCTTATCTAATTGGGTGGCTGTATATGTATGGGTCACATGTGGGGCAGGCTCGAGAACACATTTTTTTAGAAACCGTGACCAAGCAATTCGTGGGTGCTAGTATACTGAGGCTTAGGGTGATAATGAAAATGCAGGCTTACTCTTTAAGGATTGTTCATGTGACACAGGTCATACTTGTGGTTTGTTTGATTAGGTGCCTCACTGAGTCTCTCACTAATATTCAAAAGATTAAATTTCATTTTTGTTCTACTCTTCTACTGACCGAACAGAAAATCATGCAGAAGCAAGAACTTCACCCAAAGCCACATGGAATCCTTATGTTATGTGTGCCTAGGGCCAATCAATGTTCACCGCATTCCTCTGCATTCTTACATTTAATCATACCGTGAATCTGCTTTGAGTGTAAAGAAACCAAATCCATACTTTTTCAGAATGGCTTCTACCCGCAGTCTTCTGTTCTAGGTAGGTAAAACTCTTGATGTCACCAATGTAATAGCAGAAAACTCTGCTATTATAAATCTGCTGTTTATATTTGCATCCGCAACTTCTGATTATTATTCTAGGTGATAAAACATAAGATACGTTCAACGACTATCTCCTTTACTAGTTGGAAAGGATTCAGTAACCATGGGAACGTTTCGAGTGCTTGAAGATGATAGCCTAGTTATTCCCCCATATAATTCTGTGTACTTTCTAAGCCACTAGTTCTCAACGTGTGTTTCTCAACTCCCTTGGGAGCTGTCAATGACCCCTGCACAGGGATCGCCTAAGACCATCTGAAGACACAGGTATTTACACTATGATTCACATCAGTAGCAAAATTGCAGTTATGAAGTAGCAACAAAACTAATTTTATGGTTGGGATTCACCACAACATGAGGAGCTGTATTAAAAGGTCTCAGTATTAAAAAGGTTGAGACATGCTGCTCTAACCTTTAAAATAAAGGCAATACCTCCATTCCAGAGTTAAAAACAAACTGAGATTCAGAGGATAAATTGCTACTTCCAAACAGCAGACAAAAGCCAAGTGAGAACAAAAAGACACCAAAACTCAGTCATATTTACTCACTCCACAGAAGCTAAGTAGAAGTGGGAAAATCATTTATAAATGTTTGTTTTATTTTAACATTAATATATTCAGAACTATTGAGCCTAAATTTTATCTAATACATATCTTCCAGCTTTTTCCAATTTTTTTTTTTTGGCTTTAAAAATGAATGTGAAGGTAGGGTAAAATTCACAAATTTTATCTTCATGCCAATCTAAGAGATTAGAAAGTAAATTTGGTTTTGTTTCTGTAGGTACTAAAGTTACTTCAGGAATTCTGCTGCTGTTGTGGTCACTGCTGGATGTTTGTCTCTGGTGTATTTTTTTACTCATTGGGAACATATATCAATTGTGTGGGATTTCGTAGGTATAGGCTCTGACCAAATGATTACCCATCTAACTTAGCTCCACTTATTTACCAATTGTTTATGTAGATATGTTGCCTACCTACCTATTGGACTACATATAATCTTTTTACCATAACTATTTATCCATCCGTATGTTCGCTTGTTACGCTTGTAATTGATAGCTTTTAGAGAAAACAAATAGGATGGTTACTGGGCAAGTGCTGTACCAACAGGACCATAGCTTCAGCCCCCACATTTGCAAACCTGTCATGTAGAGGGACTGGAGTTTAAGAATTGAGTTACATTTCATTTATCTTTAGGATGTTTTTGATAACCATTCATTAAAAGACAGGCCAATGATGCAGAGTTAAATTTTGGATTGTCATCGTGCTCCCTTTGCATTTTTCTTTCGAAAATTTCACTTGTAAATTAAATATGGAAAGCGATAGCATTTAATATCACAGCACAGAGTAGGCAGCTAAGAATGAGCACGAGGCAGTAAGTACTGTGAGGAGAACTTTCTTGTTTCTGTTCTACAGATTGGAGCTCAGCACCCTTTACTCAGGAAAAGGTAAACAGCTACTTTGGTTTCAGTGCTTCCTGTCTGAGCAGATTCCAGGCGATAACACCATAGTCTGATAAAGTCCACCCTCATTGGCTGCAGAGAGGACGCTGAAAATACAGTGGGAAGCTTGAATAAGGAACAGGTTCTCCCTCTTACAATGACATACAGCAGACGACTCCCTGTGCTGCCTGAGACTCACCGGATTTGTCTTCTCAGGAAGAGAAAGACCATTCCACTTTTTGCAAACTGCACGTGCAAATGAAAGAACCTATTTAAAGGAGCGTGCTTTAAGCTTTATTCCAATAAATCATTTTGCTTGCAGCTGCAAAACTAATTGTTCTTAAAGCTAACAAGGATTATCTCTGGTAAGCCAGGTTTGCTATTTTGAAACCAGGAAGGAAAAAAAAGTAAAAAAAAAGAGAGAGAGAGAGAGAGAAAGAGAGAGAGAGAGAGAGAGAGAGAGAGAGAGAGAGAGAGAGAGAAGAAAACAGTACGTTGAGTGGAAGAATCATGGCGAGAACGCTACATTCTGTCTAAAATTAGAATTATACAAAGTAGAGAAATTTCAACTTTGTATTGTTATTTAAATTTTGGTAGTGGTGGACAATATAAAATGAAGTGGATTCTTATTTTCCCAAGCAGATAATAAATAATTAAAGCTCAAGGGTGTATTTGTTTCTTGCTCCCTACCATTCACTCCTATCTCTAGGTTTCCTTTTCTGTCTCTATTCAGCTTTTTGAGTGGCCTTTTCCCCATCCCTGGGGTGGAACTCTAAATTAAGTGTGGACAGGTGTTCTAACTGTGCATTAGAACAAAGAGTCCAGATATCTTACAAGAACAATTGTTCACTGTCTAATCCAAAAGCAGCCAACAGGGCAAGCCTGCCTCATCTAATATTCCTTGATATGTAGACCATTGTAGTTTAAAATGTGTTCTTTTCAGAACTTATCATCTTGGTTTTGTGTGTCTCTCCATCCTAGCTCGTCTTGCTTGATTATTTACATTTTTCCTAATTATTCTTTAGTGGGGTGGTAGTATAGTCTAGGGAACTGAGGGAGGACTTGGGCTGACTGTGAACAATGTCATCTGAGATCCATTTTCACACATTCTTACAACAAATATTCATATTTCCCTTTGTGACTCATGGAGGACCACTGGTGTCACTGTGTGATGTAACATCATTCTGACTCTACCTTCAAGGAAAATGCATTCCTAATTATCGAGTGTGTACTGCTTTCGAACACAGCCCTCTGGACTGGCACTGCGAGTTTCCATATGTTGTAGAGAAAACTGCCAATCCCTGGACTCAGAGGTCTGTTGTTTTAATTCTCCTCTGACATAAAAAATAACCTATTGATAAAATTAAAGATTTCACTTTGAAAAGTAAATTTAAAGGCAAGAGGATGAAGAGCATCTGCATGTATCCTTGTTCCTATTTGTTTCTTTTGTTTGTTTGACAGGTCTTGGTAGGGAGCCAAGGCTGGCCTTGACTTCATTATCTTCCTGTCTCAGCATCTCTAGTGCTCTGAGTATAGGCTCAAAACTCTATACTAGATAAACTCACAAATATTGAGGGAGAATAAAAGTCATGACAGTGTGGTAGGGATGGGAAGTTTGCATCCATGTCAATCCAATATATATATATAATATATATATATATTATATATATATAAGAATATATATATATTTAAATGTAATGTTAAATGTAGATTTTTTTCAATTTCCCTCTTTTCTTCAATTCTTGTGTTCACAGCATAAGATAAATAGATCATCAGGGGTTGAGTTTGTATACATAAACTCTGCACATCAAGACACCTATGTTAATTATGTATGGGTTTCTTCACTGCATTAGAACATGCATTTGAAGACTTAGAATCCATCATCTCTGCTCCGATCCACCTTTTCTTTCCTTTCATGGAAGTTCATTTCAGGAAAGGATGTAATTGTAGTTGTCAGTATTATTAATGTGTGTTTCGCATAAAATCAGGCTCACAGATATCAATAAATTGTGGTGTCATATCAGTCATTATCTTAGAGGGATATAAACATCTAATTTTATTCCAGTACTTAGATATGATAATTTGGCATATGTACCATACTAAAATTGTAGATGAGATAAAATGCTATTTTATCATTATAATTTCAATACAGCTTCTTCTATATTTTTTCTGATTGACCATGTGTATCTAGAACAATAAAATTATAAAATCATGAAGGCTAGAACTTATTTTTTGTCAAGTTCAACTGCAGAGAAACTGATCATCATATTCGAAGACTGGAATAAGCAGAAACAAGAAAATACAAGTGTGCACATGTTCTAATCTCTTGTCATCCAGAATCAAAGCCTTTGTAGATGTTTACTTACACATAAGACCTAGCATAAGGCACTAATTTAGGGGAAAAAAACAAAAACAACAACAATAGCAACAACAATAACAACAATTAAAAAACATCTGACTGAACATTTCATGGCATACACTTAAATATATTTTCCAACGCAAATTCTTTCCCTAATCATTTAATGCAGTCATACAACTGGTTGCTGCCATGCAGATGGGATATACTAAAGTACATGTAGCCAAAGAAGTATCCATTGTTTCCCAATCTAAATGATGGGAAAAGGAATTCACAGGGCTGGGGCCCTTCTCTTAGCTCTCCAAGGGCAGATTGTCCCTCAACACAGATGTTGAACAGATGTCTCCAGAAAGAGTTGTGCGAGTTCATCCTCTGGGAATGAACCATGTTTTATCAACAACTCTCTCATCCTTATTTCTCGTTATCTTCCTGGTCAACGGCACTGGTCGGTTTGTCAACAAACCAAATGAGCGAGCTTAAGTGAAACTTAAACATTGTGTTCTCAGGAAGCAAGCCATGTAGTATTTTCTTTTTATGTTTACTTTCTAGGACAGAATGAGTCAAAACTTTTACGCTGAATAGGATGAATTCTATTTTTCCCCGTACATGCTTCGGTACCTACTTGATTTCCAAATGGTTGAAAACTGCCTACTTTGGAGAATGTGGGCGATGTGGGCAGGAGAGAGTGATGCACATCAAGTGCTCCTGTGTGGAGTTCTAAAAAAGTTGTCTAAAAACTGCCCACTTAATTTCAAAGAGACCTGCGAGGTGAGAGACTTCCGGCACTCAAAGCAGGGGGTGAGGGTGGGGCTAGATGAAATGCCCTACAGTGGGGAGAGGGAACGTGTAGAGCCCATCTCCAGCAGAAAGAGAGGGCATCAAGTAAAGATGGGGTTGCTATCCCACAGTCAACTCTAACCCGTACTTCTTCCTGTCTGAAAGAACTGCAGAGATGGAAATGGAGAAGAGCCTGAGGAAAAGAAGGTCCAGCAACAGACCCAAAGTGGGATCCAGCTCCAGGGGAGACCCCTATGCCTGACACTATTACTGAGGTAATGGAGCACTCACAAAAAGGGACCTATGATGACTGCCCTCCCAAAGACCCAACAAGCAGCTGAACGAGTCAGATGCAGATATGTGCACCCATCCAATGAACAAAAGCTGCTGACACCTGTGGTTGAATTAGGGGAAAGCTGGAAGAAGCTGAGGAGGAGGGCAACCCTATAGGAGGACCAGCAGTCTCAGTTTAACTGGACCCCTGAGATCTCTCATGGATCACCAACCAGGTAGCATACACCGGCTGATATGAGGACCCCAGCACGTACCTAGCAGAGGACTCCAGGGTCTGGGTTCAGTCAGAGAAGATGCATCTAACCCTCAAGAGACTGGAGACCCAGGTAGTTTAGAAGTCTGGTGGGATGCATGGGGTGGGGACATCCTCGTGAAGAGGGGGTGGGGAGCAGGGAGGAAGTATGGAATGTGGAGCAGTCAGAGGGAAGGGAATAAAATCTGGAGTGTAAACAAAATGTAAATACATAAAATATCCAATAAAAAAAGCTATAAAAAAGAGAAACAAGGTTTCAGATTACCTTGTCCAAAGAGAGCTCTCTTGTGCACAGTTAGAACATCTTTGTATCCTAGACTCCGGCAGACAACTTGTCCAGCTCGTATATCCCAGCGATCATCACAGATTGTGCCCCACCGGCCTTCGTGGAAGATCTCCACTCGACCCTCATGGGGTCCCCTACCATCAACCAGTCGAACTGTTTTAAGAGAGGCTATAAAAAGGGAAACAAAGACTGATTATATTCAGGTTAATTTTCTTTTCTTTTCTTTTCTTTTCTTTTCTTTTCTTTCTTTCTTTCTTTCTTTCTTTCTTTCTTTCTTTCTTTCTTTCTTTCTCTCTTTCTTTCCTTTTGTTTTTTGCAAGGGTCGTAGTTGAACCCGGGTATTTTTCTCCACCCCATCTCGAAAAGGTTTTTGATACCGTTATTTTTTCAATAAGTTAAACAATGGAAATAAATATTAAACTTTTTTCGCCACCTATTGGCAAAGTGTTTAACTGCAAGCATTTTTTCCACTGCAAAGCTGAAATTGAAGCTATATTTAAATATATTAGAACCCCTTAAAAACTGTTCCAACGACTTTGACGTTGGAGACATACCAATTTACTGCAATTTTATAGATTTTTTTCATGTTATATGTAAAATGTGTCACAGAGTCTCATTATTTTTCTGCAATCCAATGACAGTTTAGAGGATCAAGAGCACAGAGATACCGTAGACCACAAGCGAGATTGTAGATTGCCAAACGATGTATCTTATGCAAAGAAACACAAGTAGTTATACTTCGAATTAGTAAGCGCATTTCTTGCTATATGAGTTATAGATATTTTCCCCCAAACGTTTACAACTTCTCGTTCCCCTGGGTAACAGGTATCAATGTCTTCAGTAGTTAGCCTCTGATATGTTGTCCATATACCAGTAAGTAACCTTCCACATATGTCTATGGAAGCAATGCTAAAGAAACTCCGTGAGCTGCACATACAGAGAGTAGAAAAGTAAAATAGGGTAAGACTGAGAAAGCGGACGGCATGAGTGGGTAGTGGGGGTGTGAAACATGACCACAACTCATCATATGAATAACTGTCAAAGAATAACACAGCTAAATATATTTATAATAAGCAATGACATCGTTCCCTCTCATAATCAGAATAGCCAATGAGTAACTCAATTTAAATCTAATTAATTAATTAATTAATTAATTAATATCCACGTAGTGACTTACAACCACCTATCACTTCAATTCCAGGGGATCTGATGGCTCCTTCTGGCTTATGTGGGAACAAGGCACACACACATTGCTCAGACATACATGCAGGCACAAATACATAAAATGCAAACAACAGTTCTCTAGAATCTGAATAGACTTTTATAGCTTTGGACTTTTAGAGTTTATTAAATGTAGGAAATAAATATTCAGCGACATTTTCTTCTAATTCAAGTAAATTTTGTGGAAATAGTAATTTACCGACATAGCCAGAAAGTTGAAACTTTCCTAAACCATGACTAATTTACTGAGCCACACAAAAGTATAACAGGTGGTAAGGCATGTAGATAGACCTTGTTATAATTATGCTGTTGGTTCTACAGAATTAATGGAGCCATGCCAAAGTACAAATCTATTCCTCACTCAGGCAAATTCTAAAATCTAAATATTTTTGAAATATAAGTAATGCACTATGACAGAATCCAAACTCTCAGCTACTGAGAAAGATCCATGAGTGACCCAATCATTTATAGCAAATGCCTAAGAAAATCAGAAAAGATTCTAAGGATAATTATGTCAAGCTTTCTCTACTACATTTACATTGCACTCAGTAGTGTTATGCCCCAGGGTTTATTTTTGCAAAGTCCATCATATGCAACCATAATATATTTATCATTCATTCTATGGACAAATTGATATATTCAAATATTTGACGATGCAAGCTAGGCTTTCCCCAAATTGTATGAGCAAGTATTATTTGCTCTGCCACAGATGTCATTGACGAGCCTTGCTTATCCTGGAGAGGTGCCTCTCAATTTTTTGTAAGCAGCAACATTTCAAATTGCTGGCCTTGCATTTGGTAGGGCCTGAATAGTTGCTTGTGTTGCTGGCCCAACAACCACATTTTGAGAAACATGAACTAGAAAATAATACTGTAAGAAAGGAGGCCTGCTATGTGGGAAACAGCTCTTAGGACATTTATATCACCCACTTCAAGGCCCAGGGAACATCCTAAAGTATCAGGTGGCAGGATGTAAGAGGTGCAGGATGGGAAGAATTGCTGTCATCTGGACATGATATGACCAAGGCAAATTTCAATTCAGAATCTGTGACTACCTGTACTATACTGGTGCTGGTGAACACACACACACACACACACACACACACACACACACAGAGAGAGAGAGAGAGAGAGAGAGAGAGAGAGAGAGAGAGAGAGAGACAGACAGAGAGAGACAGAGAGAGACAGAGAGACAGAGATATGTTTTGGATCTGATTTGGACAATCTGGATGATGCACTGTCAAATGTTTTGGAAATCTGTGGAGCCTAATGTTTCAACTGTTAGAGAGAAGAAAATATTTCCCAATATTACTGAAGAGCAGCTAACTGAACACAATTCTCTTTTCTGGGATCTGTGAAAAATGTTACTAAAACATGTCATGCCCTCAAAGTTAGTAAGACTTTTATGATGTTTAAAAAAACAATACATTCTTTAAAATTATTGCAAATACAGTTTGAGGTGAAATCAACACAATATAATAAACACCCTTCTACCTATGTGCATGGATATACATATATATTTCAACACTTTCATATATTACGTTTGTTCTTGTCAAACAGGAATTATTAGTCTATTCTGAAGACTTTTTGCAGGCAGACAAGACCTGATGGATAGTTTCACATAAGCATTCACCTAACCTTCACTGTTTCCTCCAGTAATTTTTTTCTACTATGTTGCTGGTGCTCTTCTAAACTGGTAAAGGTCTATGGCCTGTGCGTATTTCCCATCTGCTGTCTGATGTTAGATAAAGTTTTATCGTAATGTATCCACAACTGTTAGTTTATAGATTGTCCTCAGCTACCTTCAGTCTCGAAAGTTAGAGACACCACAGAATGGGCAAACGAAAATGTGTTTCCTGGTCACGGCAGCAGTTTGATTATTGTTAGTAGTCACAAATACAATCCTGTAAGACAATAGAGGGTTCTAGCAAGGATATATATCTCCAATGACTCCTAGAGTAACTAAGGTTTTCCTTTTAACCCTGACCACCTTAGAGAAATTATTCTGTTGTCTTCTTCTTCTTCCTCCTCTTCTTCCTCTTCTTCTTCTTCTTCCTCTTCCTCTTCTTCTTCTTCCTCTTCCTATTCTTCTTCCTCTTCCTCTCCTTCTCTTCCTTCTTCTCCTTCTCTTTTTCTTGTTCTCTTCTTTCTCTCCTCATCCTCCCCCTCCTCTCCCTCTTCCTCTTTTTCCTCCTCATCCCCTCCTTTCCCTCCTCCTTTCTCCTTCTCCTTTTTTTCCAATCATGTAACTCTTCAAGGTTCCACATAAGCCTCCATACCCATTGTTTCTGGGACCTTATCTGACATGTTCCTTGCTTCCTTCTCCACCTTCCTCTCAATTCTTCACCCTCAATTCCAGATGTGCACAGATTTTTTTCTCTCTTCTAGGTTCTGTTATTTTTCTGGCCCACATGGAAGCACTATCAACTCAATAAGTTTCCCTGCTTGATTTCAACCCTTGTTAACTTCCCAGCACACTGAAGAATGCATGAAGTAACCTAGGGCTCCTATCACAAGCAGTTATAAGACAGATCATTATATGTGGATAAATAATTAGATCCTCTTGAATGAAGGGCTTCAGAAGATGGGAAAATCAAATTGTTAAAATTTTAGGCTAAGAAACAATAGAAGAGTGGACTGTATTATTTTTCAACTCTATGGGAGGTAGTTTTTATGTGTAGGAAAAGTAAGGTACACCATTACAAAAATATTGATTTAATTCACATAGTTTTGAGGTCTGCTATGGGAGTACCTGTTACTGGAAGTTTGGCAGGGTATGGAGGCCAGGTAGAGCCTCTGGTCAGCAACTGTACATATTCTAATACGTGATTTTCTCCAGCTCAGATCAAGGATCTCTTGCTTAGCTGCTGACTCATGAGAGACATTATCTTCTGACTAAACGTCAACTTAGCCACCTCAAACACAAGGAGATTTGAATATGCGAGACAAGGACCCCACTCCCTTATGGGAAAACTGCAGGTGAAGCCAACTCAAAACTAGGGGATTATTTGTTTAATTAATTTATTAATTAATTAAAAAGAGAAGTTATACCATTGCCTTTGAAAATACCCCACATATGCTCTTGTGTGTGTCACTGTACTCAACTAGGTTAGGCAGTCAATATGGTAAACGTTGAGATTTTACAAATCCGGGTGTTGGAGCATCTGTGGCTACCTAGCACTTGTTTTCTGTAAATTGCCTTCCTTGTTTTCTTTGTTTGAAATAATATTTCACTTACAGAAGAAAATAGCACATTCACTCCCATGGCGATAAAGCCTCATCAGATCCATAAATGAAGAAAGTGCTTCATGTATAAATCCTTCCTTAAAGCTATAAATGACCAATGAAGAATTAATACTCCCAGTTTCAGACAGCTCTCAACCTACAGTGCTTTGTCTTAAAGACCTTTAACTTTACCATTCTACCAAAGTGATACAGACTCAGTAGAAAATGAACTTGGATGTTTGACCTTTGGGTTTGGTTTCTCTTCTGTGGTAGTGGCATGCAAGCTCATCTCCTCTAGAAATGTAGAAGAGCAGAAATAGGAGATAACAGTTAGCCAGCCTTGAGTTCAGAGGGAAGTAAGTTGTATGATGTCTGTGCATATACTTCCTCGTTATGTACAGATATCACATTAATTCTCTTACATGCCTAAGCATGGTTGCTGTACATCCTCAGATAGATGATAGACAGATGATAGATAGATCGATAGATAGATGATAGATAGATAGATAGATAGATAGATAGATAGATAGATGATAGATAGATAGATAGATAGATAGGGGATAGATAGATAGATAGATAGATAGATAGATAGATAGATAGATAGATGATAGATAGATAGATAGAGGATAGATAGATAGATAGGTAGATAGATAGATAGATAGATAGATGATAGATAGATGGATGGTAGATGATAGATAGATGGGTAGATGATAGATGATGGGTGTAGATGATAGATGATGGATGGATGGATGATGATGATGATAGATGATAGATGGATAGATGATAGATAGATAGATGGGTGGATGATAGATAGATGGATGATAGATAGATGGTGGAGATGGATGGATGAATGATAGAAATAGACAGATAGAAGATAGATAATAGATGATAGATAGATAGATAGATAGATAGATAGATAGATAGATAGATAGATAGATAGTTAGATAGATAACTGATTATTGGAATGAAGTTTGGGAGATGTCTTTCCAAGGACTGCCATAATGAATGACTGTGGCTTTGTAGCTTAAAATAGAAATTCACAGGTTAGGAAGCCATAAGACTGAAATCAAGGAGCTGCCAGGACTATCTCTTTTTCAATGCTGGGTAGAATCTATGCTTCTTCTTCCCAGTTTCTCATGTCTCTACCAATTCCTGGTGGTTTTGGCTGTAACTCCAGTGTTTATGATCTTTTATGTGTGTGCTTCCATTTTCACAGATGGGGTCATCAAATTAGAGTGAACCTTAACCCCATATGTAGTAATTTTGGCTTAAATATAGTTTGAAGTACTATAGACGAATAGTATGAAAGTACAATAGAATGAAATTAGTCATTATTATGTTAAAAAGTATCCTGCAAAGTAATGGATTATAAGGGGACTTAAAAGGTGAGGTTTAGGGAGAAAACATGTTCCAAATTGGCCCACTAGAGTTTAGTCTTCTTAGTTGCTGTCAGCTCTGACAAGTTAATACAGTTTCCTGACTTACATGAAAATAAAATTCTCACAATTTACCAAGTGTTTATATCTTGAATTAGATTTTGAGGCAATTGAGAGACAATATACAGCCCTAGTGGTATTCTGTGATATATTTTGGTTATGTTTACAAATGTTTTTGTTTATGCAAGCTATGATCAGACTGACTTAATAGAACTGGTAAAAGACAATTTGGTGTGTGTGTGTGTGTGTGTGTGTGTGTGTGTGTGTGTGTGTGTGTGTGTGTGTTCTTTATTACAATGATTCCTAATAAGAGTGGCTATAATTTATGGACCACTGCTGCACCTAGAAGTATTTAGAGAGAGTATTTAAAGCCTGATACAGTCAACAGAGAACATCGTCTCCTTATCCAGAATATAGTTGCTTCCATTTATTTAACCATTGTTATGTAGTCAAAGTAGAAACTCACTGGAGATATGAAAGAATATAGGTCGCCTTGTTTTGTTCAGATAGTAATAAGAGCAGAAAAAACATCTACTGAATGATGGATCTCAATAATCGGGCTCTAAGATGGAATCACCAAACACTCTACTTTAAGAAAATCCCAAGTGTCTGTTCAGGGATAGATGAGCTAGTGTTTTGAAAGGGGCTATGAATCCATCTAGGAAGCTTTACAGAGTAGTTTCTAGTCCCAACTGTGTTGCAAACTGGACTTCCAACTAAGATCATGCAGGTCTACCATTTTCATTTTAATTTTTTTTCATTTATTATGACAACCATCTCAGAGTGGAACTGTGATGAGACCTAACTTAAAACACAGTGTGTGCCAACGAAGTCTGAGGGGAAAAGTTGGATCAAAGTTGACTCTAATATTGTCTTTGAGTGGAATATTAAGTAAGCCAAGTTTCCAAGTGCACAGACCAACTACGCCGGCAGCAGGTTTTACACAGGTTTTTAAAGGTTCTGATCACTTATGAGGAAAGTGCAGGGACAGATTCTTTATGAGAATCGAGTGAGAGCATTTCTAGTCTCTCTCTTCATAGCCCCGTGGAACCCTGTGGAACAGGGGAAGGAAAGACTATAGGAGTTGAAACAATCATAGTGGACACCAGGAGAGCATAGCCCACTGAATCAACTGAGACTAAAGTGGCAGCCATGGGGTCTGTAAGGGCCTGTACCAGGTCTTCCGTGTATACGTTACAACTGTTAGCTTCCTGTTTCGTGGGATCCTTAACAATAGGAGCAGGTGTATTTCTGACCCTTTTGCCTGTTCTTTTTTGACTCTTCCTCCTATTTGGTTGTCTTGTCCAGCCTTAATAGGAGGGCTTTGGCCTTGAATTGTGTTTGGCTGTAGTCTCTTGGAAGCTTGTTCTTTATTCTTTATTTTTCTGAAGTGAAATGAGGAGGGGAGTGTATCTGGGGGAGAAAGGATTTGAGGGAGTTGTGAGGAGTGGAGGGAGAAGAAATTGGATGGAGTGTATTGTACTAGCGAGAAATCTATTTTCAACTAAAAAAATGCATTCCAAAGTGCCAGGTACAGTGGGAGATTATTCATTCCATTGCTTCTTAAAAATTCTGACACCTGGCTTAGCACTTAGAAGAAAATGATGGCAGCAGCAATGTATTATATAATAAAAAGCCTTTGACCACTTTTCCCTCCCTAATTCCCCAAACAGCTCTTAGGAAGCATCCATCCTAGCTCATGGCACAAACATCATGAAAGAGAATCTCGATGTCAAGTCTGCTACAGGCACAAAACAGAACCCCCAGAGGTTCTTCCTCTACATCCCACAGGCCGTGAGTAACTTCTAAACCAGTGGCTACTAGGATGCAATGTGGTTTCTTGATTATAACTCATTCCCACTGTGAAAGAATTGAATGGCTAAAATAGCCGTCCAATGAGCAATCAGCAAGATTGTTCCTAAATGTTATTGACACACACAGTATGGTTGTTCAGTGTCCTGCTGTGTCCTTGTACCCTGGAGATTGTGAAAAGGAAATCATGTCTTCCTAATTACTAAGCATTTAGAGCATTGTTAGGGAACGAGTACACCCATCACTGCACACATTAGCCAAGAGTGAGCTTAGCCCCCAAGCACACATGAATCAGAGGATGATTGAAGGGGGGAAAGTGGCAATGTAAAGATAATATGGCTCAGCGCGAAGCTATTGTCAGCAAAGGTGACAGATATGAAATCTTAGAGACATGCGTAGAGAATCCAGAAGACTTAGTTCAACTCTTGTATTATATTTGGTTTTGATGTCAACCTGCCCCAAATTAGAACTGCCGGAGTAGAAGCCTCACTTGATTGCCTTGATTGCTGTCAAAAGACCTGCCCTGGATGTCAACAGTACCTTCTGGTACCAGCGTGGACAAAAAGGATGTGGCAGAAGAAAGTTCATCCTCCATCATGCTGCAGTTAATCTGCTCAGTTGCTGTGTCCTTCACTGCCAGCAGAACCGTTCTTTCCAAGTTTTTGTTCTGGACTAGGGGTCATTCAAACTTCAGGCTTCCAGTGTCAGATAGGGAATACCGAGGCACACAGTCTTGTAAAATGAGCAACTACTGTCTGCCTCTTCCCCAGTGAGGGGCAGCCATTGTGAGGCTGTTGTAGATGCTAAGGAATTCGAACTACTAGGTTCTCAGCTTGCAATATGATTCTTGGTGCTATTATTATTTTAATGCCTTTTCTCTGTATATAGGAAAAAATATATCATTAGTTTTGTTTCTTTACAGAGCCCTAATATATCCTGTGTCATACCATTCATAAAGTAAAACTCATCTTGTAGAATTCTTGCATGAGACAATACATGAACAAGTTTTTGTTACTTTTCAGTTTAGTTTTTATTTGTTTATGGGGTTTATTGCTTTTTTTTAAACCAAAGATCCTAACTACATAACCTAAACTGACCTCAAATTTACAGTCCTCCTGCTCCAGCCTCTGAAAGGCTTAAATTTCATTGTAACACTGTTCTCTGCCCTACTTAACTGCTCTCACAAATACATTGGTGGTAATTACTTGAGGAAGAATACAAGTGATAGTGAAGGTCATTCTGTTTGACATTAATTTTTTTCTCCATCTTTATTAAATTGGGTATTTCTTATTTACATTTCAATTGTTATTCCCTTTCCTGGTTTCCAGGCAAACATCCACCTAAACCCTCACCCTCCCCTTCTATATCAGTGTTCCCCTCCCCATCCTTCCCCATTACCACCCTCCACCCCAACAATCCCATTCACTGGGGGTTCAGTCTTGACAGGACCAAAGGCTTCCCCTTACACTGGTGCCCTTACTAGGCTATTCATTGCTACCTATGCAGTTGGAGCCCAGGGTCAGTCCATGTATAGTCTTTGGACAGTGGCTTAGTCCCTGGAAGTTCTGGTTTGTTAGCATTGTTGTTCATATGGGGTCTGAAGCCCCTTCAAGCTCTTTCAGTCCTTTCTCTGATTCCTTCAACGGGGGTCCCGTTCTCAGTTCAGTGGTTTGCTGCTGGCATTCGCCTATGTATTTGCCATATTCTGGCTGTGTCTCTCAGGAGAGATCGACATCCGGTTCCTGTCAGCCTGCACTTCTTTGCTTCATCCATCTTATCTAGTTTGGTGTCTGTATATATATGGGCCTCATGTGGGGCAGGCTCTGAATGGGTGTGCCTTTAGCCTCTGTTCTAAACTTTGCCTCCCTATTCCGTCCCAAGGGTATTCTTGTTCCCCTTTTAAAGAAGGACTGAAGCATTGGCATTTTGGTCATCCTTCTTGAGTTTCATGTGTTCTGTACATTTAGGGTAATTCAAGCATTTGGGCTAATATCCACTTATCAATGAGTGCATACCATGTGTGTTTTTCTGTGACTCGGTTACCTCACTGAGGATAATATTTTCCAGTTCCATCCATTTGCCTATGAATTTCATAAAGTCATTGTTTTTCATAGCGGAGTAGTATTCCATTGTGTAGATGTACCACATTTTCTGTATCCATTCCTCTGTTGAAAGGCATCTGGGTTCTTTCCAGGTTCTGGCTATTATAAATATGGCTGCTATGAACATAGTGGAGCATGTGTCTTTGTTATATGTTGGGGCATCTTTTGGGTATATGCCCAAGAGAGGTATAGCTGGGTCCTCAGGTAGTGCAATGTCAAATTTTCTGAGAAACCTTCAGGCTGATTTCCAGAATGGTTGTACCAGTCTGCAATCCCAGCAACAGTGGAGGAGTATTCCTCTTTTTCCACATCCTCGCCAGCATCTGCTGTCACCAGAGTTTTAGATGTTAGCCATTCTGACTGCTGTGAGGTGGAATCTCAGGGTTGTTTTGATTTGCATTTCCCTTAGGACTAAAGATATTAAACATTTCTTTAGGTACTTCTAAGACATTCAGTATTCCTCAGCTGTGAATTCTTTGTTTACCTCTGAACCCCGTTTTTTAATAGGGTTATTTGTCTACCTGCAGTCTAACTTCTGTGAGTTCTTTGTATATTTTGGATATAAGCCCTCTGTTGTAGGATTGGTAAAGATTTTTCCCAATCTGTTGGTTGCCATTTTGTCCTAGCAACAGTGTCCTTTGCCTTACAGAAGCTTTGTAGTTTTATGAGATCCCATTTGTTGATTCTTGATCTTACAGCATAAGTCATTGGTGTTTAGTTCAGGAAGTTTTCTCCAGTGCCCATGTGTTCGAGATTCTTCCCCACTTTTCTTCTATTAGTTTGAGTGTATCTGGTTTGATGTGGAAGTCCTTGATCCACTTGGACTTAAGATTTGTACAGGGTGATAAGAATGGATCCATCTGCATTCTTCTACATGCTGACCTCCAATTGAACCAGCACCATTTACTGAAAGTGGTATCTTTTTTTCATTGGATGGTTTTAGCTACTTTGTAAAAAATCAAGTGACCATAGGTATGTGGGTTCATTTCTGGGTCTTCAGTTCTATTCCACTAGTCTATCTGCCTGTTTCTGTACCAATACCATACAGTTTTTATCACTGTTGCTCTGTAATACTGCCTGAGTTCAGGGATTGTGATTCCCCTGGAAGTTTTTTTATTGTTGAGAATAGTTTCAGCTATCCTGTTTTTTTTTTTTTATTCTAGATGAATTTGCAAATTGTTCTGTCTAGCTCTATGAAGGATTGAATTGGAATTTTGATGGGGATTGCATTGAATGTGTAGATTGCTTTTGGTAAAATTTTTAATATATTAATCCTGCCAATCCATCTTTCCTTCTTCTGAGATCTTCAATTTCTTTCTTCAGAGGCTTGAAGTTCTTGTCATACAGATCTTTCACTTGCTTGGTTAAAGTCACACCTAGGTATATTATATTATTTGGGACTATTATGAAGGGTGTCATTTCCCTAATTTCTTCCTAGGCTTGTTTCTCTTTTGTGTAGAGGAAGGCTACTGATTTATTTGAGTTAATTTTATATCCAGCCACTTTGCTGAAGGTGTTCATCAGGTTTAATAGTTCTCTGGTGGAGCTTTTGGGATCACTTAAATATACTATCATATCATCTGCAAATAGTGATATTTTGACTTCTTCCTTTCCGATCTGTATCTCTTTGATCTCCTTTTGTTGACTGATTGCTCTGGCTAGGACATGGAGAACCATATTGAATAAATATGGAGAGAGTGGGCAAACTTGTCTAGTCCCTGATTTCAGTGGGATTGCTTCAAGTCTCTCTCAATTTAGTTTAATATTAGCTACTAGTTTGCTGTATATGGCTTTTACTATGTTTAGGTACAGGCCTTGAATTCATGTTCTTTCCAGGCTTATATCATGAAGGGGTGTTCAATTTTGTCAAATGCTTTCTCAGCATCTAATGAAATGATCATGTGGTTTTTATCTTTCAGTTTGTTTATATAGTGGATTATGTTGATGATTTTCTGGATATTAAACCATCCCTGCATACCTGGGATCAAGGCTACTTGATCATGGTGGATGATTGTTTTGATGTGCTCTTGAATGCAGTTTGCAAGAATTTTATTGAGTATTTTTGCATCGATATTCATAAGGGAAAATGGTCAGAAGTTCTCTTTCTTTGTTGGATCTTTGTGTGGTTTAGGCATAAGAGTAATTGTGGATTCATAGAAGGAATTTGGTAGTTCTCCATCTGTTTCAATTTTGTGGAATAGTTTGGATAATATTGGTATGAGGTCTTCTATGAAGGTCTGATAGAATTCTGCACTGACAGCTTTCTTAGTCTCTGGTGAGTAGTCTGGTGTAATTCTGATAGGTCTGACTTTATATGTTACTTAACCTTTTTCCCTTACTGCTTTTAATATTTTTTCTTTGTTTTGTGCATTTGGTGTTTTGACTATTATGTGACAGGAGCATTTTTTTCTGGTCCAATCTATTTGGAGTTCTGTAGGCTTCTTGTATGTTTATGAGCATCTCTTTCTTTAGGTTAGGGACCTATGATTTTATTGAAGATATTTACTGGTCCTTTGAGCTGGGAGTCTGCACTCTCTTCTATACATATTATCCTTAAGTTTGATCTTCTCATCTTGTTCTGGATTTCCTGTGTGTTTTGGTCCAGTAGCTCTTTCCGTTTTACATTATCTTTGACAGTTGTATCGATGATTTCTATGGAATCTTCTGCTCCTGAGATTCTCTCTTCCATCTCTTGTATTCTGTTGGTGATGCTTGTATCTACGGCTCCTTGTCTCTTCCTTTGGTTTTCTATACCCAGGGTTGTCTCCCTTTGTTCTTTCTTTATTGCTTCTACTTCCATTTTTAATTCCTTCACCTGTTTGATTGTGTTTTCCTGTAATTCTTTCAGGGATTTTTGTGTTTCCTCTCTATAGGCTTCTACTTGTTTATTTGTTTTTCCCTGCATTTCTCTAAGGGAGTTCTTTATGTCTTTCTTGATGTCCTCCATCATCATGATCAAATGTGATTTTAAATCTAGATCTTGCTTTTCTGGTGTGTTTGGATATTCAGTGTTTGCTTTGGTGGGAGAATTGGGCTCCGATGATGCCATATAGTCTTGGTTTCTGTTGCTTGGGTTCCTGTGCTTGCCTCTCGCCATTAGGTTGTCTCTGGTGTTACCTTGTTCTGTTATTTCTGATAGTGGCTAGACTATCCTATAGGCCTGTGTGTCAGGAGTGCTGTAGACCTGTTTTCCTGTTCTCTTTTAGCCAGTTATGGGCACAGAGTGTTCTGCTTTCGGGTGTATTGTCTTTCCTGTCTACTGGTCTCCAGAAGTTCCTGTGGGCATGTGTCCTGAGTCCACCAGACAGGTCACTTGGAGCAGAAAAGTTGGTCTTACCTCTGGTCTCAGGCCTGAAGTCACTCCTCGGGACTGGCTTTCAGCTCTCCATGATGGCAGCAACCAGAACGGCCTGCCTTGCCTTCTGTCGGGTCCCTATGGACAGGGGGCCCAGATGGCACTAGGAGTTTTCCTCTAAAGTCAGAAATGTGGGCAGAGAATAGTCTCTTCTGGCTTCCCAGGTGTGGGGGGGGGGCTGGAGAAATGGCTCAATGTTTGAGAGCACTGGTTGTTCTTCCAGACATCCTGAGTTCAAATCCTAGCAACCACACAGTGGCTCACAACCATCTATCTATAAGGGAGTCTGATGCCTTCTTCTGGCCTGCCAGAGCAGAGCACACATAAAATAAAATAAATAAAAATAAATAAAAAATAAATAAAATTTAAAAAAAGAGAGGTTGTAGAGGAAATGACTTTGTTCAACACTTCAGGTTTGTACTCTCATGTCCAGAACCATGAATAAGACAAATCAGCTTATTCCAACAGTGCAAGAAGACCTGCTTGTTTTTCTTTTCCCCTTTCACTTATGTTTTGTGTTTGAGTATCCTTAAATAAGAGCACAAATAGGAAGAATGACTTTATGAAATTCATAGACAAACGGATGGAACTGGAAAATATCATTCTGAGTGAGGTAACCCAATCACAGAAAAACACACATGGTATGCACTCATTGATACATGGATATTAGCCCAAATGCTCGAATTACCCTGGATGCACAAAACACATGAAACTCAAGAAGGATGACCAAAATGCCAATGCTTCACTCCTTCTTTAAAGGGGAACAGGAATACCCTTGGCAGGGAATAGGGAGGCAAAGTTTAGAACAGAGGCTGAAGGAACACCCATTCAGAGCCTGCCCCACATGTGGCCCATACATATACAGCCACCAAACTAGATAAGTTGGATGAAGCAAAGAAGTGCAGGCTGACAGGAACCGGATGTAGATCTCTCCTGAGAGACATAGCCAGTATAAGACAAATACATAGGTGAATTCCAGCAGCAAACCACTGAACTGAGAATGGGACCCCAGTTGAAGGAATCAGAGAAAGGACTGAAAGTGCTTGAAGGGGCTTGAGACCCCATATGAACAACAATGCCAACCAACCAGAGCTTCCAGGGACTAAGCCACTATCCAAAGACTATACATGGACTGACCCTGGGCTCCAACCTCATAGGTAGCAATGAATAGCCTAGTAAGAGCACCAGTGGAAGGGGAATCCCTTGGTCCTGCCAAGGCTGGACCCCCAGTGAACAGGATTGTTGGGAAGAGGGCAGTAATGGGGGGAGGTTGGGGAGGGGAACACCCATATAGAAGGGGGGAGGGGTTAGCATGATGTCGGCATGGAAACTAGGAAAGGGACTAACATTTGAAATGTAAATAAAAAATACCCAATTTAATAAAGATGTAAAAAAGAAATAATCCAGTGGTCAGAGACTTGAAAAACAAGTTGTTGTTTTTTTTTTTAATTTTTAAATGGCAGATGAGGTTTGGTTAATCAGACCTGCAATATTGTGATTTGAACACATCGAAAATGTTAAAAAAAAATCATCTTGTAACTTTCCATAGCAGAGCATGCCTGTAATCTCAGCGCTCAGGAGGCCAAGGTAGGAGGATCATGATGTTGAGATCAGACTGAACCATGTAGTGAGACTAATCTCATGAGCAAATTTAAAAAACAGTTTCTTATTTAAGGGTTTGAGATGATAGTTAATATTGCCAATTTGACAGAAACTAGAATTACTTGGGAGACAAACCTTTGGGATTATCTGTATGGGAGGCTCTAGAGTACATTAAATAAGGTAAGTAGACCAACCATAATTGTGGGAGGCACCTACACAAGTTCTGGGTTTCCAGGACTCGATACAATGGAGAAAAAGTGCTCAGCATCCATGTTTCTCCCTGTGCTTCCTACCCAGGGAGGGAGCATGGCCAGCTGTCTCAGACTCAAAAGTCCATAACTTCCCTGCTATGATGTAAGACACCTTCAAACTGTGGGTCCAAGCAAGCCCTTCTATAAGGTCCGTTTGTCAGAACCATAAGGAAGCTAATAGTTGGTGCAACTCAGTGTCACAGCATTTACCTAACTATACAAGGCCTTGGGTCTGCTGCCATCTGGAATAAATGTCAGATTTAAAAATTTCAAAATATTAATTAAGGATCTGTTATGTGTCTTAGTACATATAAATAAACATTATTCAACTTGTTACATTTCATGATCAGAACACTTATGTTCTTTGGATGCATGGGTTGTATTCCTGTAGGTTACAGTGTGCTTATCAGAAACGGAGGGATCAGGGGTCACTGTGGAAGAAGAGGTGTAAAGAATTCACGGTGGTAGGTGACCCCTTCTTCCACAATGATCCCTGAGACCGCCATTTCTGCATGTCAGTCACAGTAGCTGTGACAGTATGCACAATACTGGTTCATGCCCAAGCCAGGCTAAATCATGCCATGAAGAGGGAGAATTTGGCAAGAGGCTCCATCCCAAGCCAAGAAGTTGCAGACAATTGACAGCTGCAGAGAGAGAGTCAATAACTCCTGGTAAGTTGACCAGGCTCCAGTGGTCATATCCACAAATATGTGGCTAACACAAACTGATCTTTACTTATTTAGAGAGACACAAAGTTGAGGTGGGCATGGGAGCAAGAGTAGATCTGGGAAGAGTTGGGAGGAGAATAAATAGGATCCAAATACATCATATGAAAAATCTCAAAGAACTAATAAAATAATTTAAAAATTAATATTAAAAATAAATGAATATCACAGAAGAGAGTTTTGCTTAAATGATCATTTATAATAGGGCAATTTTACTAGAGACTAAGAGTCATGCTATAAACCACATCGAGTTTTATGAAAATATTGTGCATAGGAAACTGAATACACAGTCACAATTGACGCCATTCTAGTGAAAGTGAAACTCCAGACTCCCACAAAATATCATTAGAAATATAGCCTTTTTGCTACACATTCACATTACAGACATTTAAATGGCTTTACATTATTTCTGGAATTCACATATTTTACTCTGGGTATTATTTAGGGTACGAGGGTTTATGGGAGGAATAAAATAAGAGTAACTTTAGTACCTTAGGCAATGATCAAGAGTGACTAGCTTAAGCATCAATGCAAGTGTGTATAGATGCCTCGGGCATGTCCTGTGCAGTCAAGTTAAGTGTTTTTCTAGGGAACTGGTCTCAAGACTCCATTCCTAACCATTGCATGCTTCTAGAAAAACAGATTGAGGAAGCCAAATAATAAGTTGCCAGCCTATACTTACAAGGTACTTTAATGTGAACAAAATATGTAATACTGTGTTCTTATAAAGTAGAATTTCTCATTGTAGCTCAGAAGGCAGTGGTTTAAAACTAGAGATGGGGTGCTGGGAGATATTCTGTTGCTCAGAGGTTATGAAAGGATATGAAGTGGGTATCTTCTCTCTGTCCAAACCCCTGGACATACTGGATAAATTTCAAATTTGCTAGTATAAATCCTGGAAAGAATTATGTTGATACCCTCCCCCCTTTCTGATTGGAACTGGTGGAGTTCAGGTTCTGACAGTCAGTGGGAAGAGGGATGAACAGGACAAGCTATGAATCCATTGCTGATTTAAATGTCAATTTACAAGACATATCAATAATACTGTTAAGGCTCTATTTATTATGTTAGGAGAATGATGTATGCTTTTATTAACAAGTGATATAAGAAACACAACTGTCATAAATTGGTAGCATTTGTCAAATTTACTGAGAGCTGCTCCTGTTCCTGGACACTATTTTACTAGATCATAACTAGTGCTACCATGAAAAGCACACTTTGAAACTGAGAAAAAGAAGACACAGTAAGTGAAAGAGGCATCAAAGCAGCTAGCGCAACAGGAAAGTGCGAAGACCGAGTCAGTTACTGAAATAAAGGTAGACTATGAGCAGGTAGCTCTTCCCAAGGTGCACATAAGTAGTTCTCATTAGTGATAATGGAAGTCTTGAGAGCGCTTCCAGGAAGACGGTGTGTCTGAGTAATTGACTTGGTGTGGGACAGGCAAGCAATACACACAGTAGTTATGATGGCGGAAACATAAACACAGATGACGCAGTAGTATACTTTTGGAATTTGACCTAATCTATACAGTTTTAGCTCCTCGAGATCTTTGAACTTATAAGGCTCTTTCTGGAAAATAAAACTACTAATTACAAATCTACTCTCTCCACCTCCATATTCAATATTTGCAGGGTTTCTATGCATAAAATAGCTGACTAGTGCGGAAGCATTACAGAGCCACAAGAATTTGGAAACTGAGAGGCATGGCTTTGAATTGTGCTGCTTTCCTTTATTAGAAGTTCACCTTAGACTCCAGCTCCTTAAATGTTGATAGTAACAGCATTTACCCCACTGGCTTTCTGAGCACTAGGTTTAAAATGCACCAAAAGCACCTGATATACAACAAGTGACCTCTGAATATCCATTAATATAATTAGTAAATGATGGGAGAAGGGTTTAACTTTAATCAACTGAGTATTTTCAGAAATCAGAAGTCTACTTAAGATCAATTGAATTTTCAATATAAATAAAAGCAATTCTATTATTTTTCATATCATTTTATGAGGTTCAAAAGTAAATACCCAAAATTTGCTTCCTATCTCTCTTGTTCTCAAGCAGAGCATGCTGACACAGCACAGATAAGCAACAGGACTCTTTTGAATGGTGCCTCACACTGTGTTTACTTACATGGTTCCCTTGCTTGATTGAACCACCCTTTCTAGCTAGCAAGGCAATGGGACATGCCATTTTTCACTTTTCATTATACATTATCAAAGATTGGATAATTGATACTCATGAACAGAGCATTCAGCATCTATTTTTATCTAAAGAAAAACACAGAGCCTTCTTCACTAATTTAAAAAGTTCAGGTTAATATTCCACACTTAACCCTAGAAGTGTAGTTTTGGATGTAAAATGACTTAAGGACTGAAATTTCTACAGTTTGTCTGCCAGCACATCTGGGATCAGGGTCAGTCTGTATGATGCCAGAATTGTCCACAGTAATGCCTCTGGCCTAAGAAAAGAGTCACCCACCCTCCATACCACAGGCCAATTAAGCCACAGGCTTAAATCCAGGTTTCTCTAGATGTTTGCACAGAATAACCAGTCTGCTAATATTGCAGACTCCCAGAATCACTGACTAATTCCATCTTTCTTGTTCCTCAGGGCCATATTTCATCATATTTTGGAGGCATGAAGGCAGAGACACAACCTTGTATCAGTACCTATTTGTAGCTGTCCTTTTCAGAACGTGCTCAACAGAAATGTCTCGGGCTCACGTTCCGTCCTGCACAGCCTAGACTTGTTTTTATTAGTTTGACATTTCGTTCTGACCTCTGTCAACATATCTGGCCTCTGGTTTAGCTGCCTCTCTTTCTTATAACTAACACTCTTCTGCTTTGCTAAGACAAACTCACTGCCTTGTGTCCTGGGCACACATGCAATTGCTTCATATAACATAGACATCTTGTCTTATTCAACAACACTTCTCATTTTATTCAAGACATACATTTGGCTCCTGCCATTTCTGTTTTTCATTCGGTCCTAATATGATTAGGGATGTAACATGACTGCATAATACAAACAAGGAACAGCTGTTCTGTTCAAAAAGACTGCTGTGAACTGTTCTTAAGACTTTAAAGGTCTTCATGACTTTACAGACATCTTCACACATCTTTTGGTCCTCACAACAACCCTGTGAGGTAGGAATTGACATGATCATTAGCAGAGCATAAAATAGGAAAAGTGAGATATACCCAAGCATACAATTAGTAATCTGCTACTTAGTGCTGTGGACCTTAGGGTTTGTGTTAAAGCACAAAGCACTAAGTCCTGTAAAATATGCTCTGTTTATTCCCAGAGAGGTAACAACATGGGATATTGTATCTTTATTTTTACTGCATTTTATTTTCATTCTCTTGTTTTGAATTTTCTTCTTTATTATAACTTACACAAAATATCTCCATTTATTGCAATATTTATTTTCCAGTATATATACTTAAAATATAAAAGGTAAGCAAATACAAAGAGCTTTCTAGAAAGTAAACAAGCATTGCTTTTTTTATGATCAAAATGTTTTTGTTTGAAATCGATAAGCAATTATTGAAGTAAAGTTTGGTTCACATACACACATACACACACACAATTTGGGGAATAAAAAGCTGGAAAAGTGAAACAAGCAATACAAATAAAGCTATTTTTTAATATACTAGAGTACTAAACTTATTTATCTCCTCTCAATATCTATATAGCTTTATTTTTCCTGGGATAGTTCTCCCTGGTTTGTTTATAACTGGTATATTTGTATCTTCTAAGGGTAATTAGTTTTATAAAGTTAGGAAAAACATATTTATAGCTGTTAAGTTGGGCTCCAATTGGTACCCAATGAACTGATGCTAAATGAATTAGTGAATGAATGGATGGACAGACCTCTATTCCCATCCCTATTTGTATTTGAGGAAAACATCCTACATTTCAAGAACCAATATTCAATCAATCAATTATTCAGTTAAGATTTCCCTAGAATCCAATGGGATTCTGCACAATTAGGTGAGGGGAACAGCAGAAGGTCTGAAGGAGGCAGGAACATTCCTCTAGTCAACATGTGGAGCATCTAGGTAAAGGGTGACAGGGGATGGGGGCAAGGTAGCAGAGTGCACAATGATGTACTTATGGCATTGGAGGCCCAAACAGCACCCAGGGTCAGAAGAGGAAGTCATGGAGAAGTCAGGCATGACATGACACAGGAACCAATGTCATTTGGAGGAGTTGCAAAAGGATCCCAGAAGACACTTGTGCGGATGACTTGTCCAGAGGTGAAAGGTCTTTAAGCAGATGATAGTAGAGTGCTCTGCCCAGCCCAGCTGATCTTAAAGGGTCTTGCCCCAATATGACCAGGGAGTTATACTGATCCCGACATGCACATAAAAGAGGAAATCATTATTATTTTGTTATATTTAAATCATACCCAAATTAAAAAAAAATGTACACTGAGTTCATTCAATACAAAGTTTAAGGATTATAATTGAAATGTGAAGAATCGGACAATTCTATACAGAATAATCTGTAGCACTTGTTTTGAGGCACTTGCCAGACTTCATTGTAAAATACATATAACCTTTAAAGAATTCTAGTAAATCCTCTATTTAATAACAGTCTCACAAAATGGCATATGGAAATGTTGTGTGTAGCATTGCCTAATAAAGTCAAATAAAAACAAGCGAAAATTATTGACTGTTCAAGAATAGGGAAATAAACAACTAATTTGAGGCAATTGTGGTATCTCTGTAATTTAGGATATCTACTCACTGAAAGGAAAAGGTCAAAGCACATGTGATTACATATTAAACATAGAAAACCAGGACCTATTCTGCTAGATGTATAGGCATATTATTATTATTTTTTTGGAGTACTTTGGAATTGTCTTTCCATTCTCCTTGGGGACACATATAGAAGAATCCAGAGGCTGTATGTGGTCATACACGAAATAGTTTTTACTGCTTTTTCAGTACTCAGTCCAAAATAGGCATACACATTTGTAATTTAAATTTTTAGACATAGCTGAAAAATTATTACAAGCATTTGGTAACTGTGGGAAAGAGAAAGCAGCGTGGTTTTTCACTGTATAGACTAAAAGTGGATATGCTCCTTACATGCCAAACTCAACTACAATCATGTTTCAAAGCTCAAAGAAAGCCCCAGGAAAACAAAATAAGGTCAAAATGATTTATATAAAAGTATGTGAAAATAAAAAGAGAAACAAAGATGCACAGAAAATTAAGGACTAGAGGCTAAGAGATCAACTGAATTTAAACGGGATGAAAGAGACAGGAGATAGAGGTGGTTAACAAGCATCCAACAGAAAACTCGTCACTTGAAAAAAATATATGGGCAAAGGGATGCGTCTGTGTTGCCTTGATATGTTAAGAGCAGTGGGGAAAGTGCTAAGGTTCTGAGAAATCCACCACTCCTGTATGTTGTTCAGCTCTAAATGTCACAAAAGTTGAGCTAGACTCCGGTGGCTCATCACAATGATAAACTTATACAGTCTAAGTGTGCCATCTGTAAGTAATCATTTTGGATAACCAACTGATTATATATTTTAAAAAGTGATCACACAGCAAAGTATTTTTTAATAAAGATTTTTACCATGATCTGTCTAAATTCATGAGCAGAGTATGGCTGTTGTTCACACCAGATGTGCTTATAATATGTATCTCACATGTAGACTTTCTTAGGAAAACAAAAGAGGTGCTCTTTGATATTAAGAATCTAAGAGTATGTGTGTGGCTTCATTATTCACAATGAATATGTTAGAGTATATTCATCATATATATAGATATATGAGATATATATGATATATATGATATATACTGATGGCCTAGCAAACAGTAGCCATGTAGGCTGATATTTCATATTTAATGTCTGATGCCCAGGTTTTGTGCAATCCAGTAAGAAACCTGCATTCCATTAATGAAGCTCACTGATGTGAAGGCTATTCCTCTGAAGGTAGGAAAGTCTTGGGTACGGAATATGACATTTTCAAGGTTTTACAAAAAAGAAACGAAACAAAAGCCCCAGCTACCAGAGAACAACTTGGTCAAGGCCTTCAGGTTGTCCAAATGTCTATATATGTGTTATTCTTAAGCATATTTAGTGTGGAAGGAGCCTGTGACTCTTTTCTATTCATGGGTTTGATTTCCCTTCAGTGGATAGAAATTGACTTGAAAATTGAATAATTTTCTATGTGATTTTTTTTCCTTTAGAAAATAGTGTTCATTAAAAAAATACAAGTGGGCAATGAGTTTAAAAGAGTTGTATAGTCTAATCTGTTTGTTTTATTTCAATTAGCATGTTTTATTTGGAGAAAACCATGGCTTCTACAGAAGCTCTTTGGATCAGTGTTAAAATTCTCATCACCTGTTTCAAGCCTCTGCCCCTAATATCACAGTCTTACTTTATTACAAAAACTGAAACAGGAAACAAGGAGTCATAAACTTACTTGATATTCCTGCACGCCCCTTTTCTCCCTTTTGTCCTTTAGTTCCAGGAAATCCTTAGGATAAAATAAAAAACAGGAAAAAAAATCAGTTTAATTCAAAATAATGTTTTTCTTACTTTCTTTCTATCTTTATTCTTTTTCATTTTAGGGATACTGGAGACTGTACCCAAGGCCTGTGTATACTAAGCACACGCTGTATCGCTGAGCTATGGTTTCACTCCACAAAATTTGCTTTAAATGGTGATAGGACACCACAAAACAAGGTAAAAATTTATAGCAACTTAGAGTTAGTGAAATACAATAATCATTCCATGATGCTAATAAAGATGATCATTTTTGGAAGGCACACGTGAGTTTGGTATTAAACCATCTAAATTTACTTACAAGGGTGTGAAATGTTCTCAAACATTTCACAGGGATTGTAGTATGAGTATAGAAAACAGGGATTGTAGTATGAGTTTTGCATAAGCATTCTCGTTTTTCTCTTTCTCTGTATTTACCCACGTACACGATCCCAGCCTCTTCCAATCTATCCAAAATCTTCTATTTTCCCCAGTATAGCTTTATTTTTGGTATCATTATTTATTTCTTGGTAACAGAATATCCTAAAGATTGAACTATAAAGTTCAGGGGCTTGTGGAATTCTGATAACTGTGTTCCTAAATGTTCACTGGTTCCTCAAACCTCTAGTCTAATAATATCTGCCTATGAGAACCCTGATCCATTTACAGGGGCCCAAACTTCAAGTATTATATGAAGGTCAGTGACTCAAACTTGTAAGTAAATGTGGAAATGTTGACGGTTTGGTTTTGTGAATGGTTTGCTACTTTGTCCTAAGTTCCACTTTAAGTGATTCAGGAGATAATTATCTGGAACCAACACGAGTTTTCCACTGTGACAATTTAATCTCGCGAGAGTGGTTCTGTCTGACTATTAACTCTTCTTCCAAGAGGTATCAGATGCCTATCTTGCAGGTACTACCATTTTAGCATCAATACAGGACTGACTTCGGTCCTTTCGATTCAAAGTTGAAATCATTATTAATGTTTTGGATTTCCCTTTAACTATCCATCCAAACTACATCAGGAGATGTGGCTTAAGAATCACAGATTATGGAAAGTTTTCGATGATTTTTAAAGCATTATCTTCAGATATTCTTCTCTACTACATGCAGACTTTTTGGACAGATTATGGCCTTGAAACGTTTAAAGCTGAGGCTTATTCCACGAAGTAAATAATAATCCCCTCTATTACACAGTTGCTTTGAAAGTTAAAAAAATATTAATAATATAGTTTTCTTAAGAGCTGGTATTACTGCAGCTTCTCCTACTATTCCCTCAGTTTTATTGTCTCTGACACCATAGCTAGAGTCTGAGTTCTAGGATTTTATACTCAATAAATGAGAGAAAGGTGTTTTTACACCTCGTTTTCTTGTATAAGACTATTTTATAAGAATTCCATGCAATGTATTTTGATCATATTTATCTCCTTCCCCAATTCCTCTCGGATCCACCATTGCCTCCTTACCCACACAGCTTCATGTCCATTTTTAAAAACACATCAAGCCCCACTTATATTGCCCAACTATTCTTGTATATGGGGCCTAAAGTGGACTCTTTATGATACACCAAGGGTCACACGCTTAAAAATAATCCACTACCCTCCTATCCCAAAGGTAGCCATTGTCAACAGTGACTTAGCTACTGATAATGAGCCTTTGAACCCATCTACCCTAATACATAATTAGATTTTTGCTGTCTTGAGTTTGTACAGAAAACCTCTTTAAGAGCACAATTATTATAAGGTTAATTTTAGGGTTCTAATACAAATTCTTTTATTCATTTTGTAATTTTGTGTTTTGTCTTTATCTCTGATTAGAATATTTGTATGTACCTCTTAAAGATTTTTGGTCCCTAATTCACCAAACTTTTTTAAAAAATGTAATCTGTATAAAATAGGTTGAAACTTGAAGCACTTAAGCTGCATAAATTACACAATTGAAATAATTTGCGATTTTATTTTAAATTAATTTATCATTAGTTAAATGATAAATATTATGTATCAGATCCCTATGCTAACTCTCAAGTTTCATTGCAATTTTTTAATATATATCATTAAATGTGCTTTTCATTTTGAGTAAATTATTTCAAGTATCATTAAATTGGCAAAATAATTAAGTCACACCAAAGAACCCAATGTTTTAATTTTTGAAGAGTACTCTTTAATGAAGACTATAAATGAATTTTCATATTTTTCAAAAAGAAAGGATTAAAAATCTAAAAGTATAAAGGGGACGGAAGGGTTAAACCTATGTGTGTGTCATCAATTTGATTCTTCACAAAGAAGGAAACACAATATAATACTCAATTTTAAAAATTCAGCTTGAACTTCATGCTCAGTAGAGAAGAAAGAACGCACAACTGCTGGCTGCGTTTCTATGCAATGATGTCTCCTCCAGTGTATTACAAAGAAGAGGATACCCCGTGATCTTCTAACCATCATGGCCTCTCCTCCAAACTCCTGCCAACCATGGGTGTATTTCCTGTCTCCATGGTCTGCCTTTTTCAGAAGTGCATGCCGTTTGAATCTTTCAGTTTTTAGTACTTTCAGACCAGCTTCTTTCCATTGGTAATGTACATTTAAGATTTCTCTGTGTCATTTTGTGGCCTGATTCTATGTTTCTCTCTGTCACTATGAATCAATTTTCTGCCTTCTTCACAGTTTATCTATCCATTCACATGCAATAAGTTGGTAGAGGTTGGATGAAGTGTTTATGGTGTTTAGGTACATCACAGGGTCTCTTTGGGGCTAAGACACTATTCTGTCTTATACTGATAGAGATAGATATGAAACACAAAGAAGCCTAATGTACTCAATAGACTTTTATCGATAATGAGGCTACGATTGGCTTAATACTTGTGTTAAATGATCCCTGAAGACAAGGTGTTATAAGTTGTGCATTTGATGAGAGGTGTATGGGAACCGTATGCTTTCTTTGACATGTTCCTATAAACCTAGAAGTATCTAAGAGTAATAACTATTAAAACTACCATAGCAATATGGACTGTATTCTCTTGGTGTTACTTTCCTTTGAAAAGGGAATACATAAGCTTATTCTCTACTAATGCTGCTACGTGAAGAGCATAATCCAATATCTGTGCATGTAATCAGTGGTAATAACAATCATTATCTATGAAAAAGTTGAAAGGATTTCAGTGTTGATTATTATGAGCTAATAAGAGAAACCCATTTATTGTGTTAGGAATACTTTTTTTTTTACCTGGGTCACAACAAAATTTGGTCATTTATGTCTAAAAGGGGCTTGACACTGCTACTTTTTCCTGGTCCTCTTTCTATTCTACTTAGTGCATGGTAGATAGCATCCTTCATAGCAAGCTATGACTATGCGAAGTGTATAGATACTGTGTGTGTGTGTTGACTGTGATGTGTGCACAGAACTATTTTCCTTTCATGCATAGGAACTTTTTTTCTGGTGGGCAAAAATCAATTCAAATTATTTTAGACTATGAAGTTAACTAAGAGAGTGACACTGTTGATACTATGAAGAAAAACTTGTATTGTGTAAGTATTTTAGAAACACTATTAATGATACAGTATTTGTTTGCAAACTCTATGACAACAGGTATAGCATCACAATACCTACCTGACCTCCCTGCCTTTCCTGGTGCTCCTGGGTATCCTCGCCCACCAGGGAAGCCAACTGGTCCCTGATCACCTTTAGGACCTGGAGGACCTGCAGGGTTAATAAAGAAAAATATGTTTAACAATTATTTTTGAACATATTTGAATGCCCAATAAATGAAATGAATCTCTGGGGAGAGTATGACATTTTTCCTATCATTCATGTATTCAATTGGAAGATAATATTAAATAATGACATGAACATACTACATTGAGCATGTTATAGATTGTCAATTAAACACTCACGGTCAGAAAAGACAACATTTTTAGCTTTATCCAGAAAGCTACTATAAGCAACCAGAAAATTTCAAGTGGAAGATATTTCTGTAGCCAGTATGATAAATATTTGAAGCTTGAACTTTTATTGCTCGTATTAGTAAAAATACAACACAATAAGAAGGATCCATGAGTATTTACTTAAACGCTATGCTCTTGAATTATTTATGGGTATGAAATGCACATATATATCTGTAGATTTTTAAAATGAAACCTGAAAATTAACATTATTTTACCTCATATCTCTAAAGTAACTATAAAAACTCCACATGTAGGAAAGGCTATTTCTATGAATGAAATTATTGTAGAGCTAAGCAATTTAACATAAGCCAACTTAATGGGAGGAGAAGCCCTTGGTTCTGCTAAGGCTGGACCCCCCCCCAGTGTAGGGGGAATATCAGGGCGGGAAGGCGGGAAGGAAGGCGGGGAGGCAGGGATGATTGGGGAGGACGAACACCCTTACAAGATCCAGCAAGCAAAATTTACATGTATCTAATCCTCTGAGAAATATTTTCTATGCATTTATAAGTATATCTAAAACCAGACATATTGTCGTCCAAAATATGTTAAGTTTAAGAAATATTTGACAAATATTTCAAAAATATTATTTAACTCATTATAAAACTTTGATTCCAGCAGAGATTAAGAAATTAACCTAAACAAATAGTGTTATATAGTAAAGAGGAATCATTATTTATGCAATAAATATGTAGTGTATTATGTATATCAAATGTGACATAGTTTGTAGTATATACTCACTAGACTTTTTAAAACATGTAACCTAAAATGGCTTAATTTACTCTACCTGAGCAAACCGTTAGCCATACCTTCTTTCGTTATGCAGTGAGATATCTGAACTTGTAGCTATTGAGAATTGTGGTTTACATCTAAAGTGTCCCCTTAAAAGGCTCTGATAATAAAAGTTTGATGGTGTTATTGAGAGGTAAAGGGATCACAAGGGGCACCGACCTCATCAATGCATTAATCAACCAGTACTATCACAGATGAAGACTAGTAGGCGTTAACTTACATTCTGAAATCACCATGAGAGCAGACTCTATAACTGCTTCATTATTCCACACATCCACACATTATTGCATGCTATGAATGCACATATATATGAACAATAGAGCATTCTCTCAAAGGGACTGATACTATAAAATGAATTATTACTATAATGTCTTAAGGAAAAGCACATTTTAATCTCTTGTGCATGCTAGAGGATGTGTAATGATTATAACACTTTGACTATTTAGGGCCTCTAGGGTAACCACAAAAGTATCTAAGACATTTCTTTCCTGCTGTGGGAGTAGGTGTTTGTTAAGGTGACTTTAATGAGTTAAATGATAGTCCACATAGGGTTTATGAAGGAGGGGTCATTAGGATTGGTTACCATCTATCCTTCAGTTCCTGGTTTTGGTATCACATTTGAAGCAATCCTACAGCGCATTAAACAGAATACAGATATTAAATGATGATAAAGCCTATGTTTTTTGAAGATTACATAGTTTCTGTTGTCATGGGTCAAGTCAAACCACAACCCTTTACCTGAGAGGATTATCTACTAGGAAGTATAATTAACAGTTTTGTGACCTGTTAATAGACCTGCATAGTATCTATTTGTATCAATGAGTAGTGTTCTCGAAAGCCACTAGTTCCTTGTTCTTGCCATTTATCTTGACTGCCAACTTGATTGGATCTGGAATTTGATTAAAAAAATCCCCTGTGAGTGTTGGGGGCAGAGGGTCCTGTGAAGGCGGCTCTAAGATGAATCAACTGAGGGAAAACCCTCGCCTAGAATCGTGGCCCCTACCAGCAACACAGTGGTTTCAAAATAGCAATGAGGAATGAAAAGCGGATGCTTTGCAACTTTGTTTGGGGCTGGTGAGTGTTTATCCTGATGCTATGACTACTGCTCTGGTTGTTGTTGCTGATGCTGTGGCCAGCATTTTTTTCTGGACAGCAGACTCCAGCTTCGGGAGTCTCCAACATGAACGGAAGGACAGTTACTCTGCAAGAATAGCTCAAGCTTTTAGCCCTGGATTAGGTCAGCAGAAGAAGTTGGCATTAGGGACGGAGTAACCAACAAGTTCTCTGCCCTTTAAGCAGGAAGACAATGTTAGATTATCAGCCCCTATTTTGTAAGCCAGTCCAATAATTTTTATAATATTCATGCATCAGTCTTTTTCCCTGGGTAAACCCAATTAATTTGGTAGGAGACAAGATGAAACACGGTATCTGTTTATACTAATAGAAAACGCTTAATGTCTCAGATCCTATCTCACACAACCACAGTGCAGAAAAAATTGGAATAATGATTTTAAGGGGATGCTTTGTACAGCAAACCACGAGCTTCACTGATTTCTGTGTGTGCACTATATAACTTTACCAATTATGCTTCATAATTGACGGTAGGTTCTTACAGATCTTAATGATAGCAGCTTTGGGAGATAAATAATGTTTGCTGCTTCTCCTACTTAAGATATAAATATATTTTTCTTTAACTCTACAGAGCCTTCAACAAGCAGATGGACCTTGCTAGGTAAAAAGTACAAATCTAATGTTAAAATCACACACTCACTGCCTTATAGAAAGATGAACACATACATGCTCTCTCTCTCTCTCTCTCTCTCTCTATATATATATATATATATATGTATATATATATTTATGCATATGATAAATGATAAACAGAGATTATAAAGTAGTTTTGATCTTTTAAATATAAGATACACAATGATGTACTTATCACATACATGTTATTTATATTTTCCATCCTTAGCTACTTTTCCTTATGTAACTTTGGTTAGTCAAAATATCAAAAGAACATTTTACTTCATCTAAAGGGGGAAAACCGAGATGTGGTGCAAAGTATTTAGGAAATTTTTGACCAGTGAGCCTTTCTAATTATGCTTAGATCATTCAGTCTCTATCCTTTTTAAACAGTGTGCAAAGAATTTGTTTGCAAAGCATGGCGTTTGAATAGCATGACAGTCACATTGCTGTTATTGTTGGTTTCATTTTTTTCAGTAAAGATAGTTCATGCTCTCTCTCCTTTTCTCTGTCTTCCATTATCTTCTTTCAAAACATTGGTTTCAAGATAACAACATACTCAGAGGAAAATAATTTGGAACAATTTTTCTCTAAGTAAAATTCAATACAGAGAGTGGCTGAAAGCCCAGGTAAAAACTGCCCATTTTCTCAGCTTTCTTTACTTTCTGATTTTGTGAGTTTAAGGAGGTATAGTGCAGTCATGGAATATGTGAGAACAATATCCTCTAACTTTTATGACTCATTAATGTAACTGTATATATTGAAAGGCTTATCTTGCAAACTAATCTAACAGGAATATAATTTTCTTCTTCTTCACATACAACCTTATGCCTACTATACATGGAATATAGTCTCTCCAAAACCGCTCAGGCTCATAAACAACCTCATGTAGTAACTCTGGCCAAAACATTAAACATTCTACAAAAATCAATAATTACTGCTTAAGCTACACAGATGAATGAGTAGTTAAGAGAACTGAATGTTTTCCAGAGGACCCATGTTTGATTTCTGAGATCCATATTCAACTTACAACTGTCTGTAACTCCAGTTCTTTGGTATCAGATAATCTCATCAGGTCTCTGAGGATACCAGGCATGCACATGATGCACAGACACATGTGCAGCCATAAATTCCAAACACAAAATAATAAAATTTTTGAAAAATGAATTAATGATTTATATTTATTTTTCCATCTGATTAGGATGCTATTATGCACTATATTTCCCCAAATTTGAGAGGATTTATAAACACACACACGCTCACACATGCACACACACACATGCATGCACGTACACACTCACGCACGTGCACACGCGCACACAGACCATTGAATAAATGAAATAGCTATTCTCCCCTAAATGCAAACATCAATACACATCATTCAACTTCACGATATATAGTTAAGAGATTACTATTCTTACCTCTTGCACCTGGAACACCAGGTGGACCACTTTCTCCAGTAAGTCCCCTGTCTCCCTTTTCACCTGGGGGTCCAGGAGGCCCTTTAAAAATTACAAGTACTGATTAGAATTATAAAGCATAGGTAAATTTTTTTAATCACAATAGTTGTATGGAAATCTAGAGAGTTATATATAATGTAATCAAATTTTAAATAAAAATCTTAAAATCTTAAACTATGTGTTGAATAAATTGTGTTTCTTTTCTAGGTAGAATGAGTAAATTGCAGATCATGTAGTCAAGTAGACCAATTGCAAAGTTAATGCAACATACAACATTGGAAAATGGTGCCTTAAATTAGGAGTTTTAAGAGAGATATTTATATATGCTATTAATATTATTATAAGAAGAATTAAGAGGGTATGCAGAAGGTCTTTCCATAGTAAGAGACAAGGGACAAGTGGAAAATAGCTTGGAGCAGGAAAATAAGAACAATGCCATTTACAAAAAGACTAGAAAAACAACGGACATGAGAATGTAGATGGACTTGTTAGTTAAGACTCAAGGTTTTGATTTTGGATTTTAAAAGAGTAGATTACAGATTAAAATGCACAAAGGAACTAGTCAACTATCTGAAGACTGATTAATCCAGAGTTTTCTTTGCCATGCATTTTCATGTGATAATAAAAGGAAGAATAGTTATGACGTGTGCTGTATATGAGCTACAAAGATAGTAATAAGGGAAATATCCCAGGAAGAACCAGACACCAGGCACAGACACCAGCCACACGGTCTCTCATTCATGCAGCTCCTTCATTTCCAGAGATAAACATTAACTTGAACTTGACATTTCTTATTTCCTTTCAACTTAAAAATATCCATTTTTTTATATATTAAGATGTCTATAATACATAAATTTTTATTTGACAAATGTGACTATAAACAAATTGGGAACCACAAATATAAATTTGGGTAGAACATTGCATATAAAATGCATAGCCTCAGATTCAGTTCCAGTACCAACAAATACATGAGTAATAGAATAAATGAATTAGCAGTGAATAAGTCAAATTATACTATGTAATCCATAGGTGTTGATTTTAAGATATTATAGATGTTAAGATTTGGACAACCCTACTTCTTACTTGTTTTAAATTAGTATATGTTAAATAAAGCTTCATCTGTTTTTTCTAATATTTAATTTCTAATATAATTACTAATGAGGAAAATGTTAAAATCATGAAATAGAGCTTATTACCTGAGAGACAAAATGGGTCAATCCAGTTTACTTTCATTACAATTACAGTGGAAGGAGAGAGAATTATGAAGAATTCATATTAAAGGTAATTAAACTAGAAACTAGATTGAAGCTTAGTAAGTATTTGGGTTGAATCTTCAGAACGGAGAAAAGGATGGATGGAGGGAGGGAGGGAAGTAGGGAAACAGAGAACCAGAGAGAGAGAGAGAGAGAGAGAGAGAGAGAGAGAGAGAGAGAGAGAGAGAGAGAAGTGTATAAAAATGGAAAATGTTTAGAAGCTAATCGCAGTCTTAAATCAAATTTCCTGTAAGTACAACAAATGCCTAATTCAAAAATTCAAAAGTTCCCCACCTGAAGTTCAGATTAATGAACTCACAGATATTATAGACAGACAGAAGAATGAGGATAAGGGAAACCAAAATACACAGGAATATTTTCTCCAAAATACTCTGAGACCTCTTATTGTTAATTCTACACACACACACACACACACACACACACACATATATATATATATATATATATATATATATATATATATATATATTCCTGTACAAGGTCAGCACTGAAGTGGAAAAATGACAACTGTGTGGACATGCCTGTTATTTTCTTGTCTTCATTCCCTAAAAACCACTATACATCAACAGCATTTCCTTTTTGCTAGTTATAGTAACTAATTCTTCAGTCATTCAAAGTACACACAATGGAGACTAATACTGGGCAACTTAATAAGACAGATGGGCATACACAGATGTTTGGTATTCAGAAGCCAAATCCCCCATCAATTATTATCTTCATAAATAACCAAAATAACTATGACATAAAAAATGTATGGAGTAAGACAGCCAGAAAAATCAAGAACAAATAAAATTACTCAAGATCGTGCCATTGACTTGGTCTAGATGAACTTTCAACAAATTTTATACAGAAGGGACGTGATCCAGAGAATAATGACATAGATTTTAAAGGAGTAAAATTAGCTTTCTCATGAAAAGTCCAAGTAAATTCCTTTAATAAAAAGTAAGATAAATAATACAAACTAAACTCTTGGTTTGAAAACTTCATAACATAGAGATAGACTGCACCCTCAAAGATAGGAGGCCAGGGAGTGTGTCGTGAGGCAAAACACTTTCAGTTCCCTTTACCCTCAGTTATCTTGGAAGATGCTGACCAGCGTTAACATACATTACAGCGCATTTCAACAGCAAGGAGGGCAGGAGGAGAATGCCAGTAGGTAAAATTTCCTATCCGATATTAGTAATTTTGAACAGATAAATCCAATAAAAATCAATCCAGATCAACTATAGAAAAGATAGAGCAAGAAAGAGACACAAATCAAGCTGTAAAAGAAAAAAAAATGAGAACACAAAATTAAGTAGTAGAAATAGTTATAGGGAAAGGAGCTGTCAGATCCTATTCTTAAAGGTAAGCACGTTTACAAGACATAAACTTTAAAAATGCAGAAAGTTAAAACTGTAGAAAAATATCCACAAAGTGAAAATAACTATATTCTAATACATAGGTATAAATGACTTATAAAAAATCAGTAAGATTCATTGGAGTTGGAGAAGAAAGTAATGTATCTATGATTACTATTTTAATTTAGTTTAAGGGGTTGGGGATTTAGCTCAGTGGTAGAGCGCTTGCCTAGCAAGCACAGGGCCCTGGGTTGGGTCCTCAGCTCTGAAGGAAAAAAAAGACAAAAAAAAAAAAGTTTAAGATGTGTTGCTAATTAAAAGTATAGTCAGATAAGAAGAGATTTTTTCATGCATATATAGTAATTTCTATTTTATTTTAATTTGTTTTATTTTATTTTATTTTTGAGGCAGGTTCTCACTATGAAGCCTTGTCTAGCCTCAAACTTGTGGTGACCTCCTGCCTCAGCTTTCCAGTGCTGAGTCACTGTGCCTGGCTTTGCTTTACTCATTAAGAAATTCTAGAAATTCTAGGGTGCGGTGACTTTATCCTGCCTGATCACATATTAATCTTTCTTCTGTGAACTTGTAGTAACAGCATCTCAGAAACCATTTACTTTAAGTGACAGAATGTCAATTACCAAATGCCTACACATGACAGACTTTTAATGTTTCATTTCCAGGACAAGGTATTTTACCTTGAATTAAGGTGATATTTTTCAGCGTCTGGGAGTGTTCCCAGTCCTTCAGTCTGAGGTCGTTGGTGATGTTGTTCAATACTTTCACTTCCTGTTTTACTTCCTGTTCCACATGCTCTTGTTCTTCTTTCACAGACTGGATTTCTGCTGATACTTTGTGCACACGTTCCTCCAACTTACTGATGTCCTATAAAACACAGTCAGCGCCACAACCTTTGTTAACACACAGTTAGGAAACATGTACATGCATAGGGCTTTGAAAATGTGATTTTGAAAAGCATATAGCATCGGGGGAGTGTTATAGAATAAGAATAAGAAAGTGAGTGTAAATGTTAACCTTTACTCACCTGATATAATTGTCATCCCTGAGGTTTACTGCCTCTGTCTGCTAACCTAGGCCTAGTCCTGGAAGCTTCTACTCTCCATACGATCTCATCTGGGCCTAGATTGTTTTCAGCCTCTCAGACTTGCTACTAAAAAAGGTCGTCTCTTTCTAGTTCTTTCTGATTCTGGAATGGTTGATTAAACTCAGCTGTTCTCCCTCAAACACCTCTCCAAGCTGACTGATTCAGTCTGTCTTCTGTCTTAACCTCTCCTGAATGCTCTGCTTAGCCCTGTGCTAACTATGGAAATATGTTCTAGTCTTCGGGTTCTTTCTCATTCTCTGACTCACTCTGTCGTCAATCGTGTCTAGCTTGTTCTCTGTGAAGCCTGTCTCTGTACCGCTATCCTGGTAAAACTGGCTCTCTCTCTCTCTCTCTCTCTCTCTCTCTCTCTCTCTCTCTCTCTCTCTCTCTCTCTCTCTCTCTCTCTCTGTCTCTCTCTCTGTCTCTGTCTCTCTGTCTCTCTGTCTCTCTCTTCTCTCTCTCTCTCTCTCTCTCTCTCTCTCTCTTCTCTCCTCACTGCTCTCTTGTTTTTAATTTATTTTTTATTGGATATTTTTCATTTACATTTTAAATGTTATTCCCTTTCCCTGGTTCCTGTCCATAAGCCCCCCAATCCCACCGCACTACCCCTTTTTCTATACAGATGTTCCCCCTCCCCAACCACTCCTGCTTCCCTCCTCCCCACCCAGAACCATGGGCCTGCACTGCTCTCTTAGGTAGCATTCTGTCTTGTCAGAGTTTGGCATATCCTATTCTGCCAAATCTTTCTCTGATTCATCACTTGTCTACCACTCAATTAGACATCACTTTCAATCATGTCTGCTTCCTTCTATGAACAGCTTTACCTTCCTTGTTTGGGATTAAAGGTGTGTGCTAAGGGCTGAGCTGCAACACAATAGAAACAGTTGGTTTTTTTTCTATAAATAACACAATCTCGGGGTTCACAGTGTGGTCAAATATCTTGCAACAAATGGGTGCTCAGAATTCTAGTTCTTTAGCTGCAAAATGTTTATTAAAATTCCTAATCAGAAATAAAATCAGTTGACTACACATCGAAGAATGCCCCTTCTCCCAAATACACAGATGTCAAATACCAAAAACTAAAAATAACTTCTTGTCACAGGAGTTTTAGTTTATCTAAAATGATAATCTTTTACTGTGTGATTGTGGTAAAATATTCTTAGTTTGTAAAATTATTTACTATTAATGGAAGTTCTTAGTGATAATGATGGCACAAGAGTTGATTCAGTAGAATGTCCAACTTCCATTTTCATAATATTTTACTCTCAAATTTTATTGCCTCTGCCTTTGAAGCTTTTTTATTTTACTTTTTATCAATTATAAATATACCAGATACAGACACATGCATACATACACATACATACAGAGAGTGCGTGCAGCTTTTTTTTTTTCACATTTCTTTGAGATAGATAGAATATCATGTATCTCTTTGCCTTAAATCTGTTATTTAGCTAAGTGTAATCTTCCACTCCTGGTTCTTCCCCTACTTTCTCAGTGCTGGGATTTCTGATATGTAGTACCGTCGTTAGTCCAGCTGGATATGTAGCAGAGGAGTCCCTTATCTGTCGTCAGTGGGAGGGGAGGCCCTTGGTCCTGTGCTGTGGAGGCTCAATGACCCAGGGTAGGGGAATGCTAGGGCACTGAGGCAGGATGGGCAGGTTGAGGCGCGCCCTCATAAAGGCAGGGGGAGGAGAGAGGGGATAGGAGGTTTGTGGAGGAAAAACTGGGAAGGGGGATTAACATTTGAATTGTAAACCAATAAAATAACCAATAAAAATGAAAGAAACAAATTGAGACCATGTGAACGAGAGAGAAGACTATCTCAAATCCACGTCTGACCAATCCTTGGCAGGTAATATGATGAAGCCCCATGAGATGTCCCCTTGTTTCTTAGAGAGCATTGACCCATTCAGCCTTGCATTACATTTGCTTATTTTCTCAGTGGGATAAAGATTCCAAGAAGAAGAGCAGTAGAAATAGAATGCTTGACTATCCTGTGGAGAGGCCTTGATTATGATCCTCCCATCACTATGATGGGGAAATGTAAAGGCAAATAAAATAACTCCAGCAATGTGAATTAAAGCCTCATTTTATGTTCTGGGCAATCCTGTGCATATTCACTCACATACCTGCATTGATTTCATTTCTCAGTCTTGGTGACCAGTTATCTTTAAAACACGTGCAACACAGCTTTGGAACTTTTGCTCTAAACATGTGCCTTCTTCTGTAATTCCTCCAAATTAAAAGTGTAGTCTGTACAAACTAAAATCACTCTTTAGGTCTTCAACATAGTCTTAGGTCTTCTGGCTACAATACTTTACCTGTGTGGTAATCTATCATTTCTGCTGGAACAAGCACATTACCAAATCAAGTGAGGTTTGCCCTCCGTCTTATTCTTCATGCCACGCTCTACCTGCATGGACCTCTCGCTCCGCTTCCACACAAAATAAGAGTCAGCTTTCTCATCCATTCCCTCCAACTTAATAAAAGTCTATACTCACAGCAGATATTTCATCCCTGTATTTCTATTCCTCTCTATTCTATTTTTATTTTGTTTATATTCTTCACTCCCAGAGGTGCTTCTTTAAGTACCACTTTTTAACCACCTAAATCGTTCACCTAAATAACCCAATCATATGTTATATGCTTAGATACTTATGGACAATGTGGGAACCATGGAAATTCAGAATGTTTGTGAAGTAGAATATCTGAACTCCTTAAGTTCAGGTTGCCCATGATGATGTCATTGTCTTGTGGTAGCATTAATGGAGTAACATGTAAATTTCAAACCTTGGGAACATCTAAACTTACAAATTGAAAATAGGTGAAACATTCTTTTTTGTTAGTCTACACTTAGTCAAAAACTTAATAAATTTTCATTAGGTAGAATATAATTAAGGGTATATTTTTGTTCTATAATTGGCATGCATTTAAGAAGATGTTTTTAGAAATTGTGTATATGGTGTGTATATATATATATATGTATATATATATATATATAAATTTCTCCATCTGCAACAGATGGAGAGCACTATAGAAAACCTACAACAAATCAAAATGCAAGGTTGTGGAGTATAGTTCTGAAGGAGATACACTCCTGTGTTTAATGATTAGGGAATGTTGAAGGAGAAAGGGAAGAAAGATAGTAAGAGTGATTATCAAGGAGTTGCTGTGAGATTATGTCTCTGAGAAATATCAAAAGCTATGTCCATAGAGTCTAACAAACATGACTGCTCAAATGTGGTCTGAACGTGGATGACAACAGTGAATGGGTCAAACTGGACAGAGAAAGGCACACAAGGCTTCAATCCTATAGAAAGGACTATAGGTAACTGAGGAAAGCTGGGATCAGAAAAGGTGGTCTTCTTGAGGGAAAAACACATCAATTGGTTGTCCAGTGCTAAATGGTTAGTCTGCAAACATAAATAGGAAGTATTATAAAGACCAAAACAACAAGGTTGTTTTTATGAACACAAATGTATACAGATATCCATGGAATTTAGTTCCAGAATGCAGCCATGCCATTGTATTCCAAAGGCTTACCTCCTGTTGCTTTGCTGCAGATTCGCGGACTTTGACATTCAGTGTTTCTGTATGGACCTGGACATCAAGCAGTGTCGTATTCAGACTCTGCAAGGACTTGGAAATTGCATCCAGGGACTCCCCATGTTCCTGGACTGATGAAATCAAGGAATTTAACTGCAGAAGAAAATCATTAAGTCTTTGGTCGGTTGCCATGCTGAAGTTCTGGAAGCGGTCTGTGTCTAGAAGGCCAGCCTTTGAGTCTGAAATGCTTTGGATTCTCTCCTCCAAGTCCTTCATGCGTTCCATGGCAATTGTAAACCTCATTTCTGCTTTACTGGTGTTTTCTTTTCCAGTCAGAGTTTGCAATGTATCACTTGTGTTAGCTGAACCCACTAAGCAGTTCTTCATTTCCCAATTCACAAGCTGAGCTGAATGTTTAAATAAAAATAAATCACTTTTAGCCTATATCATTTGAGTTCATCATTCCTGTCTTTGCACTCTATCCTACTGTAGGATGCTGTATACCAGCTTAGATCAAGCATTTCGCCTTCATTGATTAGACTCAGCATGTTATTATAAACCACTTAGTCACCTCTATGATTTTTATGTTAGAATTTAATCCAGTATAGATCGTCTTTCTGATTGCTGCTTATTAGTCTTCTTGGCCATTGTTTGCCAATTAGAGAAAATTCGACAGACTGAAACGTACTGTGCCCTACTCCACGGACTACTTACTGTTAATAGAAATGAGTTCATGTTAAGCACCTCTTCTGAAATTATCCTGTTGGACTTATTTATATTAGAATGACAATTACAAAATCAATACACAGAATAATCAAAAGACTGATGACAGGGATTAGTAACCTGTTAAATCATCATTGAAGATACCAGAAAAATGGACACCTTAGTTAAGCAAGTTAATTTTCCTAAAATGAAATTGGAAAGATAAATTTGTTTCCTTCAAAAATGCATTGTTCTCATTTTCTCCTGTTGTAAAATATTTAATCATAGCAGAAAATATGAAAAAATAATTGAACATCTATATTATCAGTCTTAACTAAAGTCTAATGTTTGATTGTACATTTATTAAATCATATTTGTTTTAATTAATATTATTATTATAATAATCTGTTTTTGAGGTAGGGCTTCAATGTATAGCTTAGCTTGGCCTTGATGTAATACAGCCCACTCTAACCTCAAACTCATGATCCTTCTGTTGTAGCCTTCCCAGTCTCAGAATCACAGAATCTAGAATATCTTTTATTTTAGTGTCATATTATAGCCACTTTTTTATTTTTAATTTAATAATTTTTTTCAAAAACATTTGCTCAGTCAGTTTTCTCCCACAATGGATCTGCCAGATTTGCTTAGAAATACTGCAAATTAAGTTGGTTTCTACTTACCAACTTAGTAACTTAGTTAGTCAGTAACACATTCAATGTTTTGAAAAGCAGCCTTGTGATGGAACGCCATCTTCAAGAATAGCTAACTGTTCTGTTCAGTGAAATTTAGGGACTGTAATGAGCGGTAGGAACACGTTTGCAAATGGTTATATATTCTCTAAATGAGCTAATTAGTCTTTCAGAATGGTATACAATGAAATTAAAATGAAGGAAAACAAAAACATTGGACTTAAAGATAAAATTACATATGTTGTAATCGTATGAGATGAAGTAAATACTAAAATATCTTACCACTATTCTATAATAATGTAATATATTCGATGAAACTTAACGGATTGGAACTACGTATATACTTTTGTCCGCATGCTCCTTTTACGTTCTTATTAGTTCGAGGCATAATATCTTCTACATATGACAATGTAGAGGAGGAAAAGTACATCTTCACACAGCTGAAATATTTAAACACGTGGCTACATATGAATCTCCTACATTTCTTAGTTGTAACTCGTGTTACCGTGGTTTGAGGAAATAATAAGACAACAGAAATTCCTACTTAAATTTGTGTTCCCACGGGAGCAAACTGTTGACTTTGAAAGCCTCCTCCATGCTTTGCTTGTCAGTTTGATTGCTCTTGGCCATTATCTAACCTGCCCTTGTTCAGTCTCCTTGAACCATGTAAAAATGCTACCGGTTACAACAGTACTTGAGACTGGGTCGAATAAATATTTAGACCTCATTGCAGGCAGCGGGAATAAAATTCTAATGATTACATAAATGAAAGAATATGTTATAGAATCCTTGCAGCCGCCATCCTCAGGGAAAGCAATATCTGCTAGTTAATTATTGTTTATATTAACAAGGAATGTTATTATATGTTTACACTTAAAATATATCTCTGTGCTTATTCTTTTATGATTTTAGCTTATTGAATTTAGTAATGAATCAATGACAAATTTTGGTGTGATTTATCATAGGACCACAATTATTGTGTGTCAGCCATTCTGTATTTCTCAGCCCATCAATACATTGAACATACAAGTATATTTATTGCCATAGATCACCACGTTTTCTAAATTCAGAATGAGAAGCAAGTTTTTCTGCAGTCATATTGCCTGTTGAGTCCATGTAAAGTTAATTGCATGTATGTTTTCAGGGCTGCCCATTTGACAGTGCACAGTCAATTGTGGTGTTCTTTCCTAGGAAGGGGCGCCTCTCTTGATCCCAGCATTACTCATTGACTATGGTTTTTTGAATAGGGTTGATATATATGTATACATATATATTTTCTTATATGTGTATTCTTGTATATATGTATATACACCAATATATATATATGTGTGTGTGTATATATATATACATATACATATATATATATATATATATATATATATTCAAGAACAATTGATGGGAAAAGAGACCACAAGTTAGAAGGAGAGCCACGATGAATATATATATGAGAAGGTTTGGAAGCAGGAAAGGGAAAGGAGAAATGCTGTAATTGAATTACAACTTCAAAAATAAACAAAACTCACTGGGAAGGGAATTATTGTCTTTACCAATAAGCAACTTAAATGAATAGTACTTTTAAAACTGCTTCAAAATCATGACAAACATTGCTTCATTTAGCCTGGATTAACATTTATAGCTCTGCCTTTTAAAAGCAGTAGTGTTGGATGAGTTATTAATGTTCATGTTTCTATTTTACCATCTGTGTAAATAGAATGTTGGTACTATTATTAGCATCAAGTAGATATATAAAAAATTATATAGACTATTTCCCAAGATTAAGAAGCATTTGATGTTTCAGGATTGATGTGTCATCTTATTGTCTCCAATTTGATATTGATTAATTATATTACAATTATATAACTATATAGTATAAATGTATTAATTACAATTAATAAGATATAGATTAGTATATTGTGTAATATACAAACATTCCTTCTCAAAGGAGTTATGTTCGTAAACACAGTAGTTTGTACTTTATTTTCTTTAGACCTATGCTCTATTTGCTTCACCACAGAATTTTACTTTGAAAACAATCACTCTTGCTCTCTTGCTCTTACCCTCTTCCCCCTTGTCCCTTCTCTCCCCATTCCCCTCGCCCCTTCTCTCCATGTGCTCATGGCCAGGTTCTACTCTTCTATTTCTCTACTTCTCTACTCTCTCTCCCTCTCATTCTCTCCCTCTCATTCTCTCTCTCTCTCTCTCTCTCTCTCTCTCTCTCTCTCTCCCTCTCCTTCTCCCTCTCCTTCTCCCTCTCCCTCTCATTCATTCTCTCTCTCTCTCTCTCTTCCTTTCTCTGCACTACTACCCTCTTAACTCTCCTCCCCATGCCCTGAATCTCTTCTATACTAAAAAAAGGAAACAACCTTTATTTCATATAGTAAAATAAGTATGTTTTTCAGCATAGATAGAAGAGACCTGATTTTGTAAAAAGTTATATGAACTATGATATTCATTTGACAAGGTATACATGATTTGACAGTAAAGATATTTTATTCATTTTTAAAACACAACTTCCTGTCTCCTTTATCATAAATGAAACTAACTTCCGCTTTACTTTCTGTACCAATGGCTACCTCAAGTGCTAGAGACTTTGCTTTATAGGGTTTGCTGGGCATGCGTCATGAACCTTGTAATCCAAACTACAGCAATGACCAATTAACCATGGGGTTTTTTTTTGTTTTCTTTTATAAAATAGAGTCTATTCAGGGCATGAGGAGGGGATTTAAGAGGATAGTAGGGCAGAGGAAGAGAGAGAGAAGTAGAGAAGTAGAGGCCAGCCATGAGCACAGGGAGAGAACGGGGGTGGGGGGTGGGGGAGAGAAAGGACAAAGAAGAAGAGGGTAAGAACAAGAGCAAGAAAAAGCAAGAGCTTAACTATGTCTTTTAATGAGAAGCCTCCAAACATTCATATACTTAAACTTTTGTTTCCACTGTTAGTATACCTGTTTGGAAAGGATTAGGAAAAAGTCCCCAAGACCTAAAACTTACACAAGCAACTATAGGCAACTGAAAAAGCTGGGAGCAGGAGAGGTGATCATTCCCAGGGAAGAACATAACAACTCTTTTCTAGTGTCAACAGCCAATGCTGAAAATACACACAAATACCATTATTCAGATTGATCTGGCACTATTGTTAGTATATGCATATATATACATAGATTACATGCACATATGTAACATATGTGATATGTGTGTATGTACATATATGTGTGTGTATATATATATATAATATATATACACATGTGATAATAGTAGTGAAAAAGAATCCGTTAATTTGAAGGGGTGTGGGGGAGGGGTATTTAAGAGGGTTTGGAGGATGGAAACAGAGGGAAAATGTGTAAAATTATATTATAGTCTCAGAAGTAAATTTAAAAAGGATAACTGAGTCTATTTTTTAAAGTTCACATTTTTTTCATTTCATCTTTTCCCAGAGAGAGCATTCTGTGATATCTCTATTTTATAATGAAAGAAGGCAAACTTTTATGTTCTATGCAAATACCTGGGGAGCTGGTGATATTTGATTCCACACATCGTGTTTACTCTTTCGTGTTAGTAATATCTTTTCCCATCCAACATTTATATTATTCTGAGAAAGGATTTTTGTATTTCAGTAATAATTTATACACATCCGTTCTATAATGTATCTTCTCATCCTGGTCCAGTCTTATGATGCTATTTTCTGTCAGGAATACTTCACATTCCTTGAGAGAGGTACCATATACTGTATGCCACCAGAGTAATAAAACAACTTTCCAAGGACTAGCTACTTTACATTTGAAAGCTTTATGTTCATTTTACCTCAGCTACCAGTTCATATGTTGTGCCATAACTTTCAGCAGTCTACATCTATAATCTTTTGCTATCATGTATTTTAGCTCTCTTTGAGAGTCATTGTGATCTGGTACTAAGAGTTATAAATGCATTAACAATCACCTGTTCTGAGTACTTGATAGTCACAATGAGTTCTGCTTAAAATTCTGAGGAATTTGGAACAAGTATTAACTTATAAGATCGGAACATTCTATTTCCTATCTGTCCTAATAGGTACCTACGATAATTTTAGGAAGCAGAAAAAGACAGACCAGTTACTGGGCAATCCCAGAGCAATCATTTGACTTGGTAATATTTCCCAAGAGCCTAAGAATTTTGAACTTGATTACAAGCCAGGATACTATTCAGGCTTCTATCTCCCTTGATCACAGACTATCAAAGCCTACAGTCCTTGAGGTAGGTTTTGTAGGCTGTGGTTTGCATAAAAGAGATGAAATTTGCCTGAATTCTAACTGGTGTATATTTGTTGACACCAAACAAAAGCACGCCATTCAAGTATTCGTTTCACACCACAGATAAGCACAGGTATATCGATGACATGTACATAACCTCGCTTATGAGGAAATGAGGAATCTATATTGTTAGAAACTTCTATTTTCTTTATTCAATAGCTGTTGTCTGTTCACTGTTTGCTTTGGTTGCTATGCTTGGCTTTTTGTTTTCACTGTTTTTAATGTCTAAAACAGGAACTTTTTTTTTTTTAAAAAAGAAATATTCTTAGTTGACATTATGAAAATTCTATTTTTATGGATGTTTTTTCCTGGACAATCATGTTTTATTATCATGACCAAATTGCAGTGAGAGACAGCGCACAAGAGAGGTTAAGACACAGAAGTCATAGATGGAAACACATGCTCCATTACTAAGGAGCTCCGGTCTTCTGGTGTGGATAATGAAGATAATTACGGCGTCTGCTGAAAGGGTAATTGTAAGGCTGTATTAAGAGGATGCACAGAAAGTTTATAGCCTAGTGCTTGGGCACAGCAAATGATGCAAAATGATAAAACAATAGCTGTGTTTTACAATTGTTAATTTCCTTAGCTTTTCTTCCTGAGTAGAATTTTTAATGTGTTTTGAGATAGTCTCTCCAGTTTCCCTTAACAAAGGAACTTCAGTTTTACATTTAAGAGCATTTTCTTAGGCAGATTAGCATGCACATTCAAATGAACTTTTCCTAAGCCGGTCTCTTGATGAGCATATTGGAAAAGTATTGGGGGTGGGTAGTACAGAGAAAAAAAAAAAGAATGGCAAGACCAGGGACTTTTAATATCAATTAAAATCCAATATGTCTGTTTGGGCAAGTAGCTCCATTGATAAAAATGGTTTGCTAGCTTTTAGGTTACCCTGAGTTCAATTCTAGCACCATGTAAACTAAACGTGTTGATGCCCTAACCTCAGCACTCAGGGGTAGGGTCAGGAAGACCAAATAGTCAGTCATTCTTAGGTACAAGCAAATCGGAGGCCAGCCTGGGGAAGGGGATACAACATATCCACAACAAGGACGATAACAAAACCACCAAGGAACAATCAAACCAAACCAACCAAATAAACCAAATAACATTCATCTGAAATTGTTTATCTCTAGTTCAAACAGACTTCTTAGAGAAATATTATCCTGGAGAACATCACATGGAACCCAAGTAGCATGTCATATTGTAAAAATCCTAATGGATATTGCTGCGTTATTATTGCTCTGTGTTTTAAATGGCAGCATGTGAAACATATTCACAAGGTGTAGTGATGATGTATTTTTCACACTCGGCATGTAAAGCTTTCTGCAATATGGCATGTTGTGTTTGGGGATAGACATTGTTAGTGTAAATTACCATACTTGTTTTCATATTGGCAAGTACTTTGGAAAGAGTATTATTTTCTCCACATGCTTTAGAAGATGCTGGAGACATGCTAAAGAGCCATGGTTAACTTTATTCTCTTTTAGGGGAAATTTTTATTATATAACTAAAGGGAATTTCAGAAGCATTGTTGCCTGTCACTAGAAGTTTACAAAAGTGTGGAGTGTAATATAATTTTGAAATAGTCTGAAACGTTATCAGCACTTTCTTTCAAACAAAACAAAAAGAGATTAGAGGAAGTTTAATATAAAAATTCAATTACGCTTACATGGAGCAGCAACAAACAACGGCAGCGTAAAATTCAAACTCATTAGCATTTGCAAAAGCAAGAAGAGAACGTATTCTCAGTCATGTCTAACAGTGCGTGTAGAAGGTATATGTAAAACTTTGAAAGAAGTTAACAACATCTAAATAAAGGAAAATGCGTCCTATGCATTATTTTATGTTTCCTTAAAATTACAGATATGCATACACACACACACACACACACACACACACATGTCACACACAATTTAAAAAAAGATTGCCACTTGTGGGGATAATATTCCCTCCTTACCCATGATGCCTACCTAGTACTATAAACCTAGATGAGAGAACATACTACTGCCGTTTCTCTACACCAATAACATTTCTAACTGCATCCTAAACACTTATTATCTGTGGCCAACAGTGAGAGTAACTCTCACATCTCATCAGAGAAGACCCCCCCCACCTCCATGGACTGAGATTATTAGAGAAATCTAAAACTTACCAAAATCTAGAGATGAAAGGACTTGGTATACCTGTTCCGAATTGATACACTGACAACACAACCTGTACCTCTGAAGTTCAGTGAACATCACAGAACAGAAGGACAGAAAGACGAGTCAGAGGACCAGGATATCTACTGGGAGATTGGAGGTTGTGACTTCTATGTATGCCTGGGACCTGCTCTAATGAAATGTCAACAACATGATCAACTAGAAAAGACCTGGAAACGATAACACCGATTGACATTTTGGTATAAATGGATAAATCTCACAAGGCCCTACCCTGGGATGAAGAGCTACCTGTAGGCAGTTAATGGCGTCTGGTAAAGAATCAATCATCTGCAAGGACGAGTCCCCTAAGATGTTATCCAATCTCCAGAGGAGACCTAATGCTCATACATTTGAGCAACACATAATAAACCCAGGGGCAGCATTTACAAATGTGTGTATCTCTAGCTATCTGTCTGAATAATAATATATAATGACCTTGAGAAAAATGGAGGGACAAGGGAGGAGTTGGAGGAAGGACAAAGAGAGAGGAGGGACAGACATAAACCCAGCCCACATTCTTTATGCCAGAAGTTTTATTTTACTCGCTTACATTCTGTTTGAAAAATTAAAAGGTTTCTACTTAACATTATACAGTCTGTTTCCATTATGTTTGTTGATTCTTAGGAAAGTTTTGCACATGAAGTTTCTCTATGGATGTACCCAATAGCAGCTGCTATAACTCTCGTTTTACAATAAGCAGATGAATGAAGTTTCGAAATTCTGGGATACGGTACCTGTTACTATTCCAACAACAGGTATTAGTACTGCAAACACAAGGAGGTAGAGAGCAACGAGGGCAACTTTGAAGGACTTCAGTTTCTCCTGAACGGAGGAGCCATTTTTAGTGTCTAAAACAAAGCAAAAGAAAACAGAACAAATCCAAGACTATTCTTAAAAACCTTGATTTAAATCTTTGTAATTGGTGCAGGAGACAAGATTCGGTGGGTTAAGTGCTTGTCACACAAGTAAGAGAACACAAGTAAGAGAACACAATTACATATGATTTTATATTTGTATATCTCGCATGATTTGAATGTAACATACAATTATTTTAGTGGAACAAAATGATTTATATATTGTATGGATAGATCAGAGAATAACAATTGTACTTATCTCTTTGGCATGCATTTACATAGAATATATATTCCTATCATGGGATGTTCACTGCAGTGGGACTATGCTAACACAAAGAAAAAGTAGTATATTATGTATTTATTGTGTGGGCATGTGGGTTTCTGTGCTTCGATGCCTTCCTCTGTTGCTCTCCACTCCTTACATTTGAGACAGGGTCTCTCATGGAGGATTAAAAGTGCAACCCATAACACACACAAGCTGGAATTGTCTCTATTTCAGGCTGAGTAAATGTGAGGCCTGTTTGTGTACCACATGTGTGTCTGGAGCACATGGAAGTCAGGGGTCAGATCACCTGGAGCTGGAGTCACTGATGGTTATGAGTTGACATGAGCATGCTAGGAACCAAACCCAGTTCCTCTGAAAGAGCCAAGTTTGTTTAACACTGTCCCCTGCACTTCATTTTTCACACAAGTTCTCTCACTGGACCTGGAAATCCCAGACTCAGTTACACCGACTGCCCAACACTCCCCAGGCGTCTTCCTGTCTTTTCCTTTCCAAAAGTGGAATTACACATATAAACCATCACATCTGAGTTTTATCTAAGGGCTGGGATTTGAACTCATGTACATAAACTCATGCATGATCCTTGAAGGTTTTGTTTGCTGTTTCTTCCACCTGAAACTCTTCCCTCTCCACCCAGCTTCTCAGATACGGGCATCAAGGGATAGTAGGCTGTCCTGTCACCTTAAAATGGACCAGATGGTGCTGAACACTGTTCCTCTGTGTTCTTGTCACCATCTGATTCATCTGTTGCAAGTGGTATTTTAGCTCTCAAAAAGATACGAAGAAGTGCTAGCCCTTGATAACTATAGTGATGATTTTAATTGGGACCAGGGTCAGTGCAGATTGGTCAATTATAAATAGTGTCTTGTGGTGTGAAGTTGGTTCTGATATAATGGTTAGATCTTTATGAAAAGAGGAAAGAGCATATGATTACAAAGGAAAATAATCAGTCCCTTTGAAGCAGGAAGCAGAGGTGGCAGTGATGTACTTAAATGCCAGGACCACCAAGAATTGTCAGAAACCAACGGAAGCTGGGAAGGGACATGGCCTTTAAATGACCTGAGACCATTCAGACACCTTTATCTAAGACTTTTGGGACAAAGAATTGTGACGAAAAAAAGCAGACAGACAAATCTCTGCTGATTTAAGCCACCCAAACTGCTACCTGTGTCACGCTGTCATTGTCTACTTACTGTGAGGAAGGGATGCTGTCATGGAACGTGCGTCAAATTTCACAGACTCTGAGTAGCAGTCAGCGTCCTCTGGTTCACGAGGACAGAGCCTCTGTTTCTCTATCATCTATGAAACACATGCAGAATACATGAATGCCACTTGAAGTTGCTGAGGTTGTTTTTCACGGTGTTACAAGTTGATGTTTATCATTAAGATTCAATTTTAGCAAGCCAAGTGGCTAATTAAATATGCACATCATATAGAGCACTATATTAGTCTTTCTCATGACTTCCTATTTAAATTTTTAAAAGAACATATCTATGGAACTAGGGAGATAGATGTCAATGGGATGCCTGCTACTGAAGCATGAATCCCTGAGTTTGAATGCCAAGCACTCCCGGAGAAGTTACAGGTGGTGTAGCCCTGGTGCTTGGAAATGGAGACAGGAGCATGTCCAGCAGTGCTCTGGCCAACTGTTATGAGTCTAGAGCACTGCGAGAGATCAAGTCTCAAAATATATGGAGCAAAGCAATAGAAGAAAAAATACTGCATTGATTCCGGGTCTCCACATACAACTACACCTAAGTTCAGTTGCACCTCCCCCAGACACTCACACGAACACAAACACACACTCACACATACACTGAAAAGCCGTGGAAAACAGATTTAAAAGGTCATGTTCTTGAGGACTCATTGCTGTCTTGTTCTCTGTAGAGAGGCATCTGTGTTTACAGATGTGTGGCCTTTGCATGTGAGGTGGAGTCTTACCTTTCTAATAAACAAACAAACAAACAAACAAACAAAAAATACCAAGTGACAAAAAATAACCAACTGGAGAGAAAGCATGCCTTTCCCTTGGAACAAATAGTTACACATGTTTGGAACAAACATTTCCGGTGACTTTTTGGACTGAATTTATTAAATATAGCTTAGTGAGCCAGACTTCCTTGCCAAGGCGTCTGCTTATCAGTTTAGAAAGATAAAGTCACTAAATTTAAATTCACAGGAAAAAGTAAGTTTTTTGATTATTGTTGCTTTTACTTCATTAATTAATTTATTCTTCTTTCATATACTACTTAGCTTCTCTCCTCCCATTACCTGCCACCTACACCTCCCCTCTTGCCTGGATCAATTCTTTCTCTCCCTTCATCAAAAAGCAGATCTCTCAGGGATATCCACTGAACACAGGATCATGAGTTACTGTAAGACTAGACACATACCTGCATATGGAGGCTGGATCAAGCAACCCTGTAGGAGGAAACGGTCCCTAAACCAGGCAAAAGTTACTGTTCTTTCCTTCCCTTCCGTCACGCCATCTCTCAATCCTTTCCTCCCCTCTCCTCTTTTCTCCTTCTCTCCCTCCCACTCTTTCTGGTTGTTTTTAGGCTCTTGTATTCCACAACATAAATCTGCTTTTTTGTTATCCAAGTTCAATCAACATTCTACTGAGCAATCTATGCTTCTATTTCTCTTGATGGGTATCAAAGGCCTTGAGTGTCTTCATAAAGAGCTCAATGGGCTACAGTGTCAGACTTCCTGATACTTGATCTGAGAGGGTCAATAGTTTACAATTCTAGATGGATAGGTACTAACTCATCTACGAGAGAAGCTAAGAGTCTGGTCTGGCAGTGCACAGTCAGGTGACCACACGTGACAGCATAGCACTATAAATTCAAAAGGTAGCAAAGAGAATCTTGAAAACTTTCAACAAAAGGAAATGTTAAACATTGCTTTCATATGACGCAATGCATGTGATACACTAAAATATCACACAGTGCTCACTAATTCTTACACTTTTAGATTTCACCAATTTAATTATGACCAAGAATATGTCAGTGGGGAAACATTTACAAAGCACGTGCCAAGTTCCAGGCTAAATTTTAATTATGAAATAAATAAATATAAATCTAATCTAATTAACTTTTATATTGAATTGAGTGGATTTAATTAAAATATGAAGTTTCCTTTTTTCTTTTATTCTTTTCTTTGTGGTATTAGGCATTAAAGTCAAGGTCTCCGTCAGACATTCATGCTATGAGCCCTAATCATGATACTACATCGTAGGGTTTCAAATTCTACTTGAAAATACATGTAATTGAATGTAATAAACTAATAAAGTAGTTTAAGATTCTAATAAATTTTCAAAAAATGGTACTGATTGTGGCCGAATGTTCCGCCTTTTACAGACACTGTCCTTGAGGATAAATGGAGTAACGTTTTGTGGGTCTCGGTTCAGGCAGGTTGACTAATTTAGCAAGAATCCGACATCATCTAACCCTTCTTTATTCCCTTCATTGCTGAGGGATGTTTGCCGCAGTTTTAACTGAATTCATGGCAGGGTCAGGAAGCAGCCCTCTGGCCTGGGCTGGGGAGGGAAGCCCATCAATCATATCGAAAAGCACTTCCTGCTTTGGGAGATTCATAGACCAGCAAGGATGTGACTAACCCCTGTCGACAGACTTCTAAAATTACGGCCGAGGAAGTTATTTATTTGGCCGCTCACACGGACAAGCGTTGCACGTTGATCATTTCTGAGAATCGGTTTCCACAAATCTTGAGTTGTTCAGTCTGAGGATTGTGATAGTTACAGGATTTGCCACTGGGACACGAGGATAAGAGAAGGAAAATGGAGGACCGGAAACTTCTCTTTCTTCAAGTAAGGCCAAATTGAAAAAGAAAGGAAAAGCCCAAACCAGCAGACAGGTTGCAAGACTCAGGGTGCTAATAGATCCTGTAGCAGAAGTAAAAGCAGACCAAGAGCTCTCTCAAAAAGAGATTAAAATAACCAATCGTGAGGCATGGTGGTGCGTGGTGCCTCCAACCTCACTGTCTGTGTGTAATGCTGACACTTGGGAGCCAGTGGCAAGAGAAATGCAGAGTTAACGCCAGCCTGGGCCACACTGTGAGACTCTCACAAGATAAGCAAACAGAAGCCCTTAAACAATTAAGTAAAAGAATGAGAAATAGCCCGGAGACTGACTGTGAAGGATGCAGTTTGGACCCCTGGATCCAGACTTTCCTTCAGTTTCCTGTCTTTTAATCCACGATGTAATGAAATGTGGACAATGATTTTACCCATCAAGCAAAACGAATGAGCCAGGAAACAGAACGGAGTTAACAATAAAACAGCTCTATAATCACTTCAAAGGCACACTGGAAACAACTATGGCCAAGTGGATAAAACGCGAGACTTCGAGCTCAGGTGGTAAAGATTGCGGTGGGAAAACCCTGTTCACACCGTTAATGAAGGGTTGTTTTTGTTTTCGTTTTTAACCAAAATGTTCTTGTTCTTTCTCCAAAATGAGTAAATGTGGGTTCATTTTACTTAAAAGAAAGGAAACATTGCAGGCTACCTACTCATTTTTTTTTCTGTGTAGGAAGGTTTATGCATTAAGATAAAAGTGCTTGTACCTGAAAAGTCTAGAGTGTAAACTATGGGCTGGCAGATAGATGTCTGCTTTGTTCAATATTATACCATCAGAGTTTCAGGTACCCTGGAACTTTGAATACACGATATAACTGTTGACTGGATGCTTTTATTTGACTTTCTAAGACTTTAATCTCATGTGTTAGTGTTTGTTTGCCAAGTCAGGTGGCTATTTAGAAAACCAGTGGACCTCAGAGGTGAGTTCTTTTGGAGACAGAAATTCTTGACAATGTTTGTTTGTTTGTTTGTTTGTGGTTCAGAATCTAAGGGGGGCTGGCTTTATTTTCAGTTTTTCTGTGGCCTGTTTGACCATGTATTAACATAGCATGCCCCACAAGAACTTAGTATTTCAACTGGTTATACGTGTGTGTGTGTGTGTGTGTGTGTGTGTGTGTGTGTGTGTGTGTGTTGCTATGACTTAAAACTGCGTATGTTCCCTAAGCCTTCCCTTGGCGCTCTCAGACAGGCTTATCTTCTTGCTTCAACAGCCTGAGCTCCAGCACAATCAAGACGCTTACTTCTTAGCTTTGCCTCAGCCTTTCCAGAAGTCAGGATGCTAATATAAGGAAGTTCGAGCCTGATTGGAAGACTTTGGCTAAAACTGTGAATTAATTTTTCTCCTTTTAGACGTTTTCTATTTCATCTTTTGGGACCCAGAGCCAGGCTTGCTCTTTAGAGCTTAGGAACACAAATGGATGACTACCTGGTCCCCTCCCTCTGCATTCTTTTTCATTTTGTCAGTCACAACTGGCTACTAGCACTTTCAGGGTCACTTTGCTAGATTTTGATGGGAATGATTTGGTGGGGGAGGGGGTGTTATTTAGTTTGGAGGATGATTATCTAACCCAGTGTTCACCCTCTAAACACTCCATAACAGCTCATACATCACTGTGTCTCTGGTTTCCTTGCAGTGTTTTCCTCAACCGTTAAAAATGCCTAGAGCTTCCAGGGACTAAGTCACTACCCAAAGACTATACATGGACTGACCCTGGACTCCAACCTCATAAGTAGCAATGAATATCCTAGTAAGAGCACCAGTGGAAGGGGAAGCCCTTGGACCTGCCAAGACTGAACCCCCAGTGAACGTGATTGCCCTTATAAACCAAAGTGTAATTCCAGTACAGCACAGCTCACCCTGGGAAACAGTAAGTGTGCTGGACTTACTTAAGGAGCATGGTTGAGGGGTTAGTGATAGAAACATGTCTGACCTCAGTGCAGGCCCTTCTGAAAAAAAGTCTTCAGCCAGCATGGATGATGACTCCCTCATGTTTGCATAGACGAACTCTCCTTTTCCTACTATATGTTTAACAGCCCCGCCCCCCGAATTCATGAAGCCACAGGCAATTAGGACACCAGTATATACAAATGAGTGGCCAGATACTCTGGTAAGTGTTGACCTCATGGAGATGGTGGGAGTGTGGCTAAGTGCACAACACCTTATAACAATTCCAACTTGTATCCTGGTGATTTTCCAAACACAGTGTCCTGGTTGACGACCACTATCCTCTGTGCGTTATGCATGTGTTTGCTGCATGTAGATGTAGAGATTTTAACACTATGGGCAACATCTGCTTTCAGCAATGTGACTGCTGGGATGCCTTTAATAAACATTCAAATTCATGAGAAAAAATCTTCGTGAACTACAGAAGCAACAAAGATTTGTCACATGTCAGGAGATTTCTCTGAGTTTACTGTCTGCTTGAAATTTTAGCCCTTTAAGGATGGAGAGGGGAACACCCATAAAGAAGGGGAGGGGGAGGGATTAGGGGGATGTTGGCCGGTAAACCGGGAAAGGGAACAACACTCGAAATGTAAATAAGAAATATTCAAGTTAAAAAAAATAAAAAAAAGGTGTGAATATGTCAGAGAATGGGTTGGGGAGGAAGGAGGTGAGGAAGGGGAGGGGGAGAGAGAGAGAGAGAGAGAGAGAGAGAGAGAGAGAGAGAGAGAGAGAGAAGGAGGAGTGTTAGAGAGAGAAACAGGTATGTAGACACCATTTTATCAGGGAAACAAACCTGAGAAACATAGACGTGAGAACAAGCTGGATTAGTGCCTAAGGAAAGAAAAATGATCCAGCACTTCAAGATACAGATAAACCTTTGGTTATTTTCTGATTGATTTTGATTTTGTTTGGAGACAATGTATCACTAAGTGAGCCAGTCTGGCCTTGACACGCAGTCTTCCTACCACAGACCCCTAGATGATCACAGGTGTACTAATGTGTCTTGCTGAGACTGTGAGTGTGCCAGGGCCCAGCTCTGGCCCAGCTCTGGTCCTGTGGTCTCTCCCCACTTACTCCCCTAAAGATCTCAGTGGTTATGTGTTAGGTACAGGGCTCTATGTTTGATCCTCAGAGCCATAAAATAAAAACACAACAAAAAATTAAAATGAAAACTTACATGCATGGAAAAGACAACACATTTCTAAGGATGACTGTATTTCACAGATGTATGTATACCTCAAGGAAAGTTCATGTATCACAAATATAGAATTAAAAAGAGAACTTGTCATACACTGGAAAATGCTTCTCTCAGACTTGCATGAATTTAGTTACCTGACCAAAAAAAATATCATTAGTACATCCCATTTTGCCTCAAAGAAATTGATTATTAAATTTATCAGATTATTTCAGATTTTTATCTGACTCTTTTACTAATTTTTGGGAAATGTAAGAATTCATACAGAGGTGAGTCCTTGTTAGCAGTGTGTGAACAGTTTTAGAGCATTTTTCTGTGACCTTAAATGTAATTTCCAAGTTAGGAGCCAAATGATTTCACATGAAGTGACTTTTTCCAGCACACGCCTTTATCCTGATAAAGGATGGTGAACTCCTTTGAGCTTGGATAATCTATCAACAGTGTGTTCTCACGAGAATTGAAACACATCTCTGCCATATCAGCCTTTTATGAAGGGTCAAAAGTTCATGGAGGCAGCAACAGGAAAGGCATATGAAGGAACTCAGAGGTTAACATAACCTCAGTCTTCATCTTCAGGCATGTTATCATTAAAACAATGGAGTGACATGAAAGTTGAGATAAAATTCAACTTCTACCATCCGGCCACTTTAATACAATAAAATCCATCATTCATCACAGGACACCTAAGTCTTTGTGCATGGGTCTGGGTTTACACAGTGGGTATTGCAACGTGCATATTGATTGGTATGACACATTTTCCTTAAAGATCATATTTATATTTTTCTTGAATATCTTTTCAGATTAAAAAATAATGAACTATATGATATTTAATCAAACGTGCGTAACCTATTTCTGTAATCGTTGTTTCTTTTGCAACCACTCTGTAAAGGAGCTCATGATTTTACTTATATAAATAATTCTGTCATAGCTACAGTGGTTGGTTGGCCTTATTCTTTTGATATTCTTCAGTTTGATTTTGTGCCATTGTTGAAGTACCAGACTAAATGAAAACTATTTTAAATGTCTTGGTATCTACTGTTATTTAGAAAGAGGATATAAAACACATACACACACACACACACACACACACACATATTTGAATAGTGTGTGTGTGTGTATGTGTGAAATTTTTAAACCAAATTCACCACCATAGAATTATTAATGAGTTGTAATATTTTAAGACGCCTTTATTCCCCTGTTTATAATTAATGTGGAAGAGGTATTTCCATGCAATTACTTGTTATTTACTGTACCTCTTGGCTATCGCCTGTTCATATCCATTGCTTGAACATTCCAGGGAAACTTTCTTATACCCATGTGTAACTAAGTAAGGAGTTTGTGTGTCTAGCATCTATTAACTATTTGAGAGTTTTATTTTGACTGTTGTCATGCTACTAGTATTGGATTTAGAAATAAATCTCTGCTCATCAAAGGCGCTGCAAATACACTACACCCCAGAACTCCTTACTTTTCATCTTGAGACAAGATCTTACTGAAATTGCTCAGACCAACCTTGAACTCACTCTGTAGCCTAAGAACATCTTGAACTTGTCTGATTGCCTGGGCATTCCAAGCATCTGGATAAGAGGCCTGTGACCATGTGTCTGGCCATTTGTCCTTTCATATTTCTACTTCTTCTAAGATAAATGTGTACTTATATTTGCCATGATTGTCTTACAGTCATTTTTTTCTTAAGAGTGGAGTAAATTACTCCAATGTAACCTTCCTTATTCTTTTAAAATAAATTCCCTGACTTTAAGATAGGTAGCTGATAATTTATGTCACCTTTAAAGTTAGTATATTTGTGTGTGCCCTGCTAAAAATGAATGTACAAAGATTCCTGTTGAAGACTGAACCCGCCTTATGCCTTATGGTAGTGACATTCGTCCTTCCTGGTAAAGTAGAAAGAGCCTCCGTGTTTGAATCAAAAGCCAAAAGTGACAAAAAGAATATGATCAAAATAGATTCTATAAAATTCTCAAAAATAAAAACAGAAAAAATAAATAATAAAAAAAATTAACAAACTGATCCTAAGTGGAGAGACGAATATACCATTCTTTTAGGTAAATGACTTTAAGAAAGCAGGAATTATTTCAAGAGCACTGGATAATTTTTATATTTGTAACAAGCTCATATACTATCAATGTAAAGGAATACTATGAAGACTAAAGTAATTTCTAAGCTGGCCTGATACAGAGAAAGCTGGCAATAAACTGCAGCAGCATTTCTCACAATTCTATATTACTTTGTGAGTTTTGCCTATTTAAGCTTCAAGGCAGTTCCGTGAGCTCTATAGACAGATACCCTCTATCTTGCATTTAGGAAACTAAGGCATAAATGGCTTAGGTACTTAGTCAATGTTATTATAGCTGGAAGTAAGGATCGTCGGGTTTGAAAGAGACAGTGTCCTCATCCAATGTGAGCTCCCTGCTACTGCCCCAAACATTCATCATTTCAGCTCTGTGACTTTTCTGCCACCGTTCCACGAGGCCAGTGATAACACCAGCCCAATTTTATGCTGTGCAAGTCTTACTCATCCATCCAAATCACCCTAAATTGTAACATCTCCACGAAGAAGATACTTTTATAGTTTTTTTCTGCCTTTAAAGCAATAAACTCCTCCTACATAGTGGTTACACAAAGCAATTTTATTCTATGGAAGGAGCCCAAATTATATTAGTTCTGCTTGGGCACATGCTTTAAATTGAGAACTTCTGACAAAATTAACTGTACTTTTTTTTTTTTTTTTTTTTTACTATTTGTATCCCTTCCTCCTATGTAATTCAGACTGTTGCAGCAGAGACACTCAGCCTCTGTTCACTCTCTGAGCAAGGAAATATTAATACAGCAATCAACTTAAAGCCAGAAATGTCACATGAAGGAAATGACAAAGAAGCACACTAACCTATTAAACATACTTTAGGCTCCGCCAGAGCCTGACGAACACAGATGCGGATGCTCCCAGCCAACTATTGAACTAAGCATGGGGTCCCCAGTGGAGGAGTTAGAGAAAGGATTGAAGGAGTTGAAGGGACACAACCCATAGGAAGAAAAGCAATATCAACTGACCAGAGCTCTCAGAGCTCCCAGGGACTAAACCACCAACCAAAGAGTACACATGAAGGGACCAATGGTTACAGCTGTGTATGTAGCAAAGGATGGCATTGTCTGGTATCAATAGGAGGAGAAGCCCTTGGTCCTGTAAGGCTGAATTCCCTAGTGTAGGGAAATGTCAGGACAGTAAGGTGGGAATGGGTAGGTGGGAGGGGGAGTACTCTCATAGAAGCAGGGTGACAAGGATAGGATAGGAGTTTTCCAGAGGAAAAAGAAGGAAAGCAGATAATGTTTGGGATGTAAATAAAGAAAATATCCAAAACAAAAACAAAAAACACATTAAACAAAGCCAGCATTTTAACAAAACACACATAGTTATGGGACAAAGCTGCTTACTAATCTATCAATGAAAACATTGCCAAAGACTTTTATTCTCATTTTACCTGTTAAATAACAAAACTAAACTATTAGTGGTAGAATAATAGTTCTTCTAGAAATTATGAATCAGATATTCTTGTCTGTCTGTCGTGCTCTCTCTGTCTCTGTCTCTCTGTCTCTGCCTGTCTCTCTGTCCTTCTCTCTCTCTGTCTCTCTCTCTGTCTCTCTCTGTCTCTTTCTGTCTCTCTCTGTCTCTGTCTCTCTCTGTCTGAATCTCTCTCTCTGTCTCGCTGTCCTTCTCTCTCTGTCTCTCTCTGTCTCTCTCTGTGTCTTCTGTCTCTGTCTCTCTCTGTCTCTCTCTGGCTGAATCTGTCTCTCTGTCTCTCTGTCTCTCTGTCTCTCTGTCTCTCTGTCTCTCTCTCTCTCACACACACACACACACACACACACACACAGAGAGAAAGACTTGTACAAGAGTAGGCTCACATCATCAACACAAGTAATTTGAAGAAGAAATAAATTAAAGCATACCTCTTTTGTCATTGCTGGTAATGAAGGCAGCACTGATTTGTCCACTTCCCTCTCTTTACAATTGAAACCTAAAATCTTTATCACATAGTATTTCAGCATCTGGCCCACAAGGAAAGGAAATGACACAGTTGTGTGTTGAAAATCTTTCTCTGAATTGTGTTTCATAGCCTTCTCATCAATGCACAAGTTAGCAAAATCTAAATTTGTCAGATTCCCTTTCCTTAAGCACAGTTTTTAAAAAAGAGAAGTTACAAAAAAGATCAAGAATTTTGTAGCAGGGTAGAAAATTGACATCCCACCAGCCATCCCTGGCTAGTAAGTTATGTGTGACTTCTACAGCATTCATTATTTCACACTGTGTCTTTTTAGAGTCATACAGTGTTGAGAAAGATACCATGTTTTGTTTTCTATCACTCTTTCCCCCTCTTTGTAGCAAAGTACAAAACAAAAGCCTAGAAATCAAAACAGAAGGAAAAGACGTGGCATTGAACCAAGGTAAGCAACAATGTCCTTGCTCACTTCAGCTCTCTCTGCAATGCTCTTAGCACAATAATTTCATCAGTTTAGAGGACCATATTGGACTAAGGAAGCTGGTGAGCCAGCTCAAAGGAAAGGAAAATCCTCTACCTTCTGACGCATGGTCAGAGGTTTGTGTATTTTTCCTTAACCACTCACTTATACTGCTAGTTCAAGTATAACCCCCTTAAAAATTCAATATTGCATTATTAAGATTTTATAACTAATATTCCTGAAGGAGATATGTAACTTATGTTCCACAGGCAATTATTGGTGCTCCAAACAGAAGGAATTGGTCCTCTTCCTCCTCTCCCTCCTTCACCTCCTCTTCATCATCATCAGCAGCAGCAGCATCATCATAATCATCTCACACAATACATCTTTACCTCATTTTCTCCTCCCTACACTTTTCCCAGCTCCCCTTCACACACCTCAACTCTCCATGTATCCACTCCTCCTTCACTTCTCTTCAGAAAAGAGCAGGCCTCCAAGGGATATCAACCAAACACAGCAAATTAAAATAAGACTAGGCACAAACCATCATATCAAGGGTGAGCAAGGCAAATCCATAGAAAGAAAAATGGCCCCGAGAGTAGCCAAAAGAGTCAGAGACACCTTCATTCCCACTGTTAGGAGTCTCCCAAAAGACCAGGGTACAAAATCATAATATTTGTGAAAAAGGACTCAGGACAGGCTTATGCAAGCTCTGTGGTTGCTGCTTTAGTCTCTGTGATCTCCTATGTGCCCTGCTTAGTTGATTCTGTAGGTCACATTTTCCTGGTGTCCTTGACCATAATGATATTCTGTTATACTCATAGATTGGTGCCCAGCAATGGTAATCAGAGGGGTTTTCTCCAGTAGCAGATAGGAGAAGATGTGAAGAGACCCCCAGCCAAACATTAGGCAAAGAGAGAACCCAAATTAGGGATCTCCATTGGGTGCCTTCCCTCAGAGCTTGGGGAACCCCAAGGAAGAGGAATGGGAATCCTCTGTAGAATCATGCTTCTTAATAAATCGTGGCTCAAATCCAGGTCAAAGCCATCAACTGTGAGAAGGCAATGTGTGAAAGAACACAAGAACAAAAAAGCATTTGAGAAATACAAGGACTAATATAATAGTAATACTGTTTATAATAACTGTATGGTGAGCCCATCCCTGAGGTAATTAATAAAAGGCTAAAAGTGGGCAGGAGTGTAACCCAGCATTTGTGTAGCTTCAGCTAGGGGTCCTGGTTCAATCTCTAGTATTACATTTTTTAAATTAAAACAGAAATAGTAAAAGAAGTGTTTAAATGGAGCATATAATTTCTAGCCATGACATTTTAAACAAAAAGGAGAATCATAAATCCATCCATACTGAACTAGCTTGAAGGCTGTTGCACTGTTTCACAGACACATGGCTTAAGTTTCTCAAGATTATAGAGGAAGAGGGACTGGAAACTGATGTGAGATCTCACTCCCTTTCCTCTATTCTTATTTGTGAATAAATCTGACTGTACAGCATGGTATCTGCAGTACAATAACCACACCCAACCCAGGCACAGTGATGCAGGCCTGTGAACCTAGCAGTCAGGACATCGAGAGAGCAAGATATGGAGTCTGAGGTCCACAAGGCATCTAGTGTGATCTTGTTTCAAGAAAAAAATACTTTCTATATTGTTAAACGTAGATAACCTGTTAATACTACGAGTTTGTTAAAGCCATACTTAAGAAGTCACATAAATTATGATGAGTGTCCAATTTTCTATTTTTATAAGGATTTTCTAGACTAGGATTTCTAGTCTATTTCTAGATGATTTTTTTAGTCTATCTGCAACATTGGGGTGTGTGTGTGTGTGTGTGTGTGTGTGTGTGTGTGTGTGTGTGTATGTGGTGTATTTCCCAATGCTAACCACTTCCCTTCTTCTTTATTTCTTTGTCCTCTAGTTAATCTAATTGTTCATGTAAAAACAAAATATTCCCTACCTCCGAAACTATTCCCTATCCACACATTTTGTTTCTACATAATTATATTTGTTTATACATTTTATGATGTGTTATAGTATATTATATTATCTATTAGATATTTTATAATATGGTATATAAAAACTCCTTACCTGGAAACCAGGGAGAAAAGACTAAACGTCAATTAAAGGTTTGGAAGGAATGAGAAATGCAATACTGTTTATTCCCATAGGCCTGATCAACAAAGTGTGGTGGGCCAAGGAGGTGGTTCAGAACATATGGATGTTTGCCACCACCCTTGATGACCTAAGTTTGTTTCCCAGGATCCAATTGGTTGAAGGAGAAAGTTGATTTCTTCAAACTGTACTCTGAGTTCCACATGTGTACTGTGGAATGACATCCCAGCCATCCCTTCAAAACTTAAAAGCAAAAACAAAGAGGGAAGTATGGCTTGAATATGTATTTAAGTAAAATGTCAAGATCCTTGAGTTATGAGTCATCAGAGGTAGTAGGTAGTCTGTGTTGATTTCAGAACGTCCCAAAATATATTATTTCTCAATTTTGGGTGAGCATATGTACCATAGAGGGGTGAAATGGAAACTTATGGGTTTTTTTTTTGGAGATTCAGTTGTATCAGTTTGATGTTTTGCAAGCAGACACATGGGAGGATGTGGGGTGTTTGGAAAGAGTTTAAGTACAACCCAACAGACAGTGGACAACACTCTCACATTTGTTCCAGATATGCCAAAGAACGTCTTGTTCAATTCTTGCTGCTTCTTGCCACTTCTGTAGACTCCTGCAGATTAGGCACAGCCTTGGTAGTTTCTTCTGGATTGAGCTGCCGCTACTGATTAGTTTTCGCTATTTGTCTATTGGACTAGACTTTCTTTACTGATTTGGCTTTGGAATCACCCCAAAGAACTATGTCTAAACAGGCCCACATCCCCCTTTTCCTATTAACCTTTCTTCTCCCCTCCCTTTGATCAGTGGGCTAGAAAGGAGGTTGAAGCACTTAAGAACCCTTTTTAGAATATATTTTGAAAAATCTAAGCCCACAGAGGAGTGTGTACATTCTTCATCAGAAGCATTACATAGAAAATAAGTCAGGAACATGGGTGTACTTTAGGCCATTTGGGTGCTCACCTATTAACAGTGCTATGAGGCATGTGTCTAGTCACTGCATTTCCTCTCACTTTAAACATGTATTGACAGTGAAGGCTGCATAAGATTAGCCTAGTATCCAGTAAAAGTTCATAATCAATTAGGGAAATTGGTTGGGAAAACTGAATTGAATGCCCCAGGGTTCACTGTAGTGAGGCATCCTGAACTTAGCAGAAGTCCTAATATTTTATATTCTCTAGGGGTTACATGTTTTCCTAAAGTTGCAACTAGTCATTAATCATAAGAGATAAGATATGACGTGAAAGGTCTGTAGAGAGAGCTTTGAAATTATGAGTATACACCACCCATCCAGATGATAGAAGCTTGATTCCCAGAATCTATATCACTTGCCACAGAATCACATGAAATTCCAGCTCCTGGGATCTTATGATTTCTTCCTTTGTCCACAGACATTGCACCTATATGTACTAACCCATATACATTATACACAAATACAGAATTAAAATAATAAAATAAAATGTTTTAAGTTATGTCCTAAATACATGGTTTTTAGTTAATATTTATGAGTCCTGAAATCAAACAAATGAGTTCTGACTTAATACAGAGTTAAAAAATGTTGACATGGGCATACATTTCCAATGGAATACTGTAACTGTAGCGTTATCAAAACAATAAATATACAAGCAAGTCCAGAGAGCAACGTTGTGGGAATATAACAGATACATAGAAACTGTTATTTTTTGAAAGCATGGACTCTCCACTTGAACCCCAAATCCCACATTTTGTATCTGTCTCCTTTAGACATTTTACTGTCAACCTTTACAATGTTCTGTTTCAGATCACAAAAGAAAACTAAACCTGAATTCACATTGAATTCTAGGAATCGATATGAACCCATACCTACATTCATGACAAATGAAGAAAACAATTCCCAAGGAATTGTGTCACAGGACAGACACCTACTCATCAAATGCAGACAAATATCTACAGAGGCAAATGCCGAAGCCAAAGCTCTGTACTAGAAGAGGAATAATCTCTTAGGGAAACCAGAGAGCTACAACACTCAAGAGCCAACTGGCTGGTTAAGGGCTGAGATGATGAGTGTCTAGACCACAGATTTATCAGGACTCCTTAACACATGCTCCTTAACTCTTAATTTTAATTTTCTTATGTTTTCATTTAAAGCTAATGGTGGTTTTCCAACAAACTTGGGACCACTGATACTTTTGGTTTTGCCTGTTGGGCCTCATTGGGTGCTGGTCTTCTCTGATTTAAACTATTATTTGTGTCCTTAGTTGGCAGATTATAAGGATGGTATTATGTTTAATCTTCACTGCAAGCCTACAAGTACCTTAGAGTATGTCTCTGATAGTGTTTTCAGAGAGGTTTAACTGAGGAAGGAAAAGCTATCTTGACTGTGGGGATCCATTTTGTAGTGAGCTAGCATTCTGGATGAATCAGAAGGAAGATGCCTGTTAGGCCCTAACAGGGGTCTCTTTCTTGGATACTGACTAAGGCCTTAATGTGATCAGATTCTTCATACTCCTAATGCCACACCTTACTCCTCATGGTTCATTTGATTCTTCTGAAACCACAACCCAGATGAATCCTTTCTTGCTTTTGGTTAGATATTTTGTCCCATACATAAGAAACATCAGTACTACAACAGAGTGGCTCACTTTGGGTCTCTGCTCAGTCCTTGCTGGTTGAGGCTGGTGAACCTAGCATTTGTACTGTAACAAGTATCAATATTAATTTTGACAAATACCCGAAAGCTAAGACAGGCAAAATGAGAGATTACTAAGACCTATTGTTCATCAGAGCCTTTAAATTTTCCTGATTTTACCTAAAAAGAAAGCAAAAACAAACAAACAGAAACAAAAAACAAAACAAAACCCCCAAAACTCATGAGTATACACACAGGTACACTGTTCTCAGAACACACAGTTCAGTGGCTATGAGCATATGCTAATCTTACAGAGGCGTGAAGTTCAATTCTCCGCACCCATTTGGCAGCTTACAACTCTCTGAAATTCCAGTTTCAGTGGAGCTAATGCCCTCTATTGGCCTTTGTTGGATGAGGAATGCAAATGGATCACAGACATACATGCAGGCATGTATTTACCTGAAGACTTAGACTGAGACCCCAGTAAAGGGATGGGGCCACCCACCTATCTCAAAACTTTTAATCCAGAATTGCCACTGTCTAAATGCAGAGACAAAATGGAATGGAGAGAAAAGGCCATCCAGAGGCTGCCCCACCATGCCAATCATTCCAACTGCAGACACCAAACCCTGATACAATTGCTGATGTCAAGATACCCTTCAAGACTGGAACTTGGTGTGGCTTTCAGAGAGGCTCTGCCAGCCCCTGACTGAAACAGACGCAGATATTCACAACCGACCATTAGACTGAACCCGGGGATCCCAATGGAAGAGTAGGGGAAGGGCTGGAGGAACTGAAGGAGATTGCAAACCCATAGGAAGAACAACAGGATCAACTCAACAGACTCCTCAGAACTTCCAGTGACTAAACCACCAACCAAAAAGTATATGTAGGCTGGTCCATGGCTCCCACTACATATACAGCAGAGGACTGGGAATCTTGCATCATAGGAGGGAGATGCTTGGTCCTGTGGAGGCTTGATGCCCCAGGGAAACAGGATGCTATAGGGATGAGACAGGAGTAGGTGGGTCAGTGAGGTTACCCTCTTAGAGGCAAAGGAGAGGGGCAGGGGGTTGGGGTTCATGAAGGGGAGACCAGGAAAGGGGGATAACATTTGAAATGTAAACAAAATGATTACAAAAAAATTTAAAAATTTAAAAATACATAAATAAAAATTAAAAAGTTTTTCAGACTGCAGAGGCATGAAATACCACCTAAAGTATCTGATAATGGAGGTAGGGAGTTAACCACTTGTCCCCTCCTTCAAATTCATAACCTGTTCTTCATTAATTTTTATTGTATGTATGTATATATATATATATATATATATAGCCTATCAAGTCAATATAAATTACTTGTGTGTATATTTAAGAAATTATTTTTTAAAGAAAGTATGTAGGGAAACTGAAAGTTATAGTTTTCAAGGCCTGTATCTACAGAAATATTTAGCAAAATCCAATACCTTGCTAAAGTAATATAAAATCTCCTATAAGAATATCCTCTATACCATGGGTCATGTAGTTCTTGGACAATTGGGGAAGTAAAATGAACATTACAAAATGATAATGACTAATTACTATGCAGAGTCAGCTGTCTACAGCAGCCAACATCCACGTCTCATCATTTCCTTAGGGTTGTGTCTCACTGAGAAGAACCAGGAATGTAAGAAAGAAAGTGAACACGGATCCGTTTCACTGTGCTATTTTAGAAACATGAATATACATCGAACTGAATTTAGTCAAGCAAGGCTACAGAATCCTATTGAAGGTAAGATTTAGTTTAAGTGAGCTTAAGAGTTGTGGCGATGTCAATTAAATAAAATTTAAGCAAAAAGCACCAAGAAAACATTTATCCAGAATGTCTGAAATCAAAGGATACCAACCTAGAGATTTCACAAAGAGGATCGGGGTCTGTGGAGATGTCACACTTTGCAAAGGATCTAGGATTTGCATTTGGTACCCAGTACACACATAAAAGGTAGTAAGAGCAGTGAGAGCTTGTAAGTGCTAACAAGGCAGAGACAGATGACCTTTGAGAACTCACTGGCCAGCTAGTCTAGCCAAGTTGGGATAAATCGGTGCAATGTTCTGTTCTCCACAAAAGGCAACCACCACAAAATGTGAAGGATAATTAAAGAAGGTAATGCCCTCTAGCCTCTGTAGGGATGTGCAATCATTCATGTGTATGCAGGTGAATTCACAGACCTAGACACAGGCACACAGCAAACAAAGAGGAGGGAGGGAGGGATGAAGGGAGAGGGGGAGGGGGAAGGGGAGGGGGAGGGGAGGGCGTCGGGCAAGAGAGAGATGTGGGCAATCTTATACCTTGGGTGAGTGGCCTGTAGCAAACTAGACACCATGTATTTTGTAACATTTCATGCCTTCCATTTTATTTGTCTTTTATGAAATTAGACAATGTGACAAATTCCTAGTCTTTAGGGTTATCTGTCCAATGACAGAGCGTGTTATCAGAATGGGTATTCTTTGAAGTTTTTCCCACTGGGATAACCTAGATCTCCCATAACCCTACACAGGGGTATATTCTATGCATCTCTCTCCAGCTTAATTTCCCCAGAAGCAATTGCTCATCATTGTCTGTAGCATCTCTAAAGGTACAGTCCATCTTTTATGCTTTGTTCTGCCTATAGTTGGACAATAAAGGTTATCACCCACCATGTGTGAACGATAACAAGAGTCACAGAAAATCTTGCTTGAAACCCAGGATTCTGCAGTCAGAATATCAAACCTTTGCCTGACTCCCAGCTGACTAAGGCCTTGCTCCTGGGAAAACCTTGCCCTCTTTTGAGTTTCTCCCTAGAAAGCTAAGGGCTGCCATTTAGACCTAGTTCCTTTCTAGCTCACAGCTGACAATAGGCCTTGCTGTTTTTCTCTTTGGTCTTTTTTTTTCTACACTATTCACTATAAGGAGATCAACATTTTGGATTTCTTGTCTGTATGTTTTGTGTGTTTGTAAAACAGTCTAGCAAACATCAGCAAATACCTAATTGTTATGTTAATAAATGGGATAAAATCAACTGAAGAAAGGATACACATTATACAAAATATTATGTTCATATCTTATAGGATAAGGAGAGGAGTCATAGTTCATTCTCACAGTTTCAGTTGTTATGAGTTGATAAAATATACATTGAAGATCAGACAGTTTTTTAAAGTTCTTTTTGAAAGTCACTTCACTTGAGAGTTCTGTTCAGGAAGGATGTTGCATCATGTACTTAGTGAAAATAGAACTTTTATCCTTTTTTACTTCAGATCTGCTTTCCACCTTGCTCCAGCCTTCTGCTTTTCGTAGAAGGCTGACACATTAGTCAGAGTCAAGTGGCCTCCTGGCATCCGGCTGCTGACCACACTGGGTCAAAGGGAAGTTAAACGGCAGATTTCCGGAAGGAAGAAAAGTTAATCTCCATATGAACTTGCACATAAAGTACCAAAAATGAATCAGATGAATATAGTCTTAGAATGCTTATGGAGTTTCAAAGATTATATGACTCCATAAACAAAAGAACAAAAGCCATCTAGGTCTGTTGGGTAAATTTTAACAATAATATCTCTTATATTTGCATCGTCCTTAACACCTCCCACTGTTGTAGGGATTCAAAACATTTTAGTTCTAGAAATACCCAGGTTATGATATCTCAAGAGTTGGATAATTTGAAGAAAATTCCAGAAAGTTGGCAAAGCAGGAAAAAGAATGCCAGAATAACTCCCTCATTTTGAAGATGTCCACCTCCTAATTCTCAAAACAGAAACGCTCATTGCAGGTTAAAGGGGAGTCACATTTGTATATGGAATTAATTGCATTTACACTGACCCTGCTCAGTTGACATTACAAGACATGGATTGTTCTAGGTCACCCGAGTGATTCCAGTGAACCACCACTCTAAGTAAAAACTGAAAACAAAGAAATAGAGTCAAAGGAAGTAAGCTCTGAGAAAATAGATGGAAAGATTCAAGATGGCCAACTTTGATGATAAAGAAAGAAATCCTCCTGCTAAAAATTATGAGTGGCACCCAAAATAAGAAACAGTAAGGACGCATTATATTTTTCTTCCAAGCATCCAGAAAGCAATTTCTACCCTATCAGCAACTTGATTTTATTTCAGGAAGATTCACTTTGAACATCGAATCTGTACAGGGATAGGAGAATAAACTCTTCCTTTTTATGCCACGGCTTGTGTAGATATGGCACAACAGCATTAGAAGAACAACAATTTTGCTATTTGTTTTTAGTGTGACAACAAAATAAAAGTGTGAGTGGCTTAAAGACAGATGTTTGCGCTTCGCAGGTCTAGAGGTGCAGGCAGGTCAGCTCTAAGTTGGGTGTCTTCATCGCGCTTCCTCTGCAACAGTCAGGTGTCTTTGTGGAAGAGTGTGCAGGAAAACTGTGTGAGTCAGAAGGGGAAGACGACTCCTAGGAATGAAAAGCCCTCCCAGACACATCAAGGCACACAAGGACCAACAAAGACTATAGCAGGATGTAAGAGACCTGCAAAGGTTCAAGTCAGGGAACGATGAGTGGTCACAAAGTCCCACCATTAGCCAAGAAGTTATTTGCAATTGATACCTGCCTAAAGATGGAAGATTGCTACTCTTCTATGGCATGACACTAAGGATCACAACTGCACTCCAAGTCACCCCACATTCAGGAGTAATTGTACATATCAGACCATCATTTTTGTTTTATTTTGCTTCTGCTTTATTTATATTTTCATTTATAGTACTTTATTTTATTCAATCGATACATTTTAACCCACAATTTCTGCATTCCAACATAGAAGAAAATTTAATATTCCTCCATGTTGATGTTTGGTTTGTCTTCGTAGACATGGGATTTATTCCTTGTCTGTGAAGGTCTTGAGCATCTCCAACTGCAAATTCATTGATGGTTCCATTTTATTTACACAGCATTCCATAACAAAATAAGAGTCTTTTGCAAACAAGAATTTGACGTTTATTTCTTTTTTTTTGGTTATTTTATTTAATTACTTTTCAAATGTTATTCCCCTTCCCAGTTTCCCCACCACAAGCCCCCTATCCACTCCTCCCTCCCCCTGCCTCTATGAGGGTGCTCCCCAACCCGTCCACTTTACTTGAAGAGAGTTAAAGAACATGAAGTACATAAAGATGAGAGGGACGGAAGATGAGGTTAGTTCCAGCGAGACGTGAAAGGGAAACGTGAGCAAAAGATGTATGAGAGTCTCAGATAATACCTAAGTATGTTTTAAAGATTAGCAAGAGCATTAGAATCTCAGAACTCACATCATTTGTGTGTGTGTGTGTGTGTGTGTGTGTGTGTGTGTGTGTGTGTGTGTGTGTATGTGCTAAATTTTGACTCATCTTTGGAAACTGTGGACCTATCCTGGGATTATTTTTTCTAAGCACAAAATCAAAATGAGTGATAAGAAGAGCTATTTTTCTGTAATTGCAAGTTCCAAATCGGCTTTGTGAGGTTTGAGCTGTGGGATGACAGTGCTCCCGTTTGCAGAGTTTAATGGAAGTCGCTGAAACCCTCTGGGGGACAGGGAATCCAGGACAGAAGATAGCAATCTCTCTGTGCTGCTTCTACAGAAAGTTAAGAGAAATAAAGGTTACACACTAAAGTGTTTTCTTGTTCCGAGATTGTCACTGGGGTGCAGGTGAGTGCCCTCTAGTGGGCATGAACGCAGAAAATAAATATTTTATGCTGCTGCCCATTTAGAGTTTCATAAACAAAGTATTCTATCAGACTCGCAGCATCAGACAAGAATACTTGATTGTGTAGCCTCCTGGGAGCGAACTTCTTCAGTCACCACACACACACGAAGCAGCCATTCAGCCGACAGAGAAGTGAGGGACGGCTGAAAGAGAAATTTGAATGTTTTCTCTAAACAGAACTGATCTGGTCCAGGCTCATGTAGAGGTCCCCTCATGCTGAGTTTCTAATATGTAAACAGCAGATCTTACTCTGAAGCTTCCTGATATGGCCTTACCAGTTATACTCTGATTACCTCTGACTTCTTCCCAGGAGGTTTGCTGAATTCTTATTGGACAGTAAAACAAGACCCAACACTGAAGATGTCAGCTTGATTTTCTAGCTTTCAGGTTTCTGGTGCTTTCACATGATGTCACAGCACCAGAAACATGGACTGCCTCATGCAAACAAAGAGGCACACCATCACTATTGCTTCACTTGTAGTAAAGAGTATATAGCCAAAAGAGTGTGTGTGTGTGTGTGTGTATGTGTGTGTGTGTGTGTGTGTGTGTGTGTGTGTGTGTGTGTGTGTATTATAGATGAGTAAAAGTTTAAAGGTTTCAGAAGTGAATTCATTTTCTTTTAAGGAATCATAATTGATTAAACCTGGTGATGGCATTATCATTAGATATATGTTCTTCTAGAAATAGATTTTCATAAATATGGAGGAATGTAGTAGAAAAAATGTAACAGAGGAATGGGTCACCATTAATTTTTTGCTAGCTTAAATTTCTTGCCTTTTTAAATACTACTTCTTGGTCCACGTTTTCAAATAGGATGAAAAATCAGGACATATATATTCCTAATACATTATAAATTAAAAAGTTGATAAAATACTTCATATGTGTAAATCCTTAGTGTATAACTCATCATTATTACCATGTATTTTATAAACAATGTACTCTTAAATATTTAATTCTTTGTGTGCTCTTGAAAAGACTTCAGGGCTTCCTGTTTGTTAGAATGTTCTATACTACTGACCTAATCGATAATGAAACAGTAATACAACTACAGAATACAATAATAATCAGCTTTTAAGAAAAATGCAATCTGAATGTAAATGAATAAAGCTAGAAATGACCATCCTGAGTGAGGTAATCCAGACCCCAAGAGACAAATATTATTTGCTTTGTTTTAAATGTAGATGTTAGGTTTCAGGTTTTGCATGCATATGTTTCAATATGAATAATCACTGAGCATTGGTGGTAGTTAAGATCAAGGAAGAAGAAGCAATTTTTCCAAGGAAGGGAAAATAGAGTACGGTTTTACAATGACATGAAGGAAAAATTATTAGCAAACTAAATGAAGATAAAGATAGGTGGGCAGGGTATAAAAAGGTCACCATGTGATAGGGAAGACAATGCTTCTATTGGACATCTCAGACCACCAAGAAAATCCTCCAATGCTAGGAATCAGTTACAATGTATTGAGTTGTTGGCCTAAAGTGTCCCATAAACTATGCGAAAATACCACAGGCAATTGTCAATGTTATTGGCTAGAATCTAAAAACTGATGGTAATGTCTTGCTCTTGAAGACAGACTTACTTATCATTAAACGTGCAGAAAGTGAGCTAGTTCCCAATTTTGTTCATGGTGAGAAGGATATTTTTGCATATTACCAGAGGAGAAACGTAGTCATCGATATCACTTAGCTACAAATGCTGGAATCTGCAGCAGTGACTGACTGTCCTGCCGGGTACACTTGCACAATGATGACGCAATTGTTATAGGAAGAGTCTTGGCCTCAACTTTCAATGAAATGTAATTAAAAGTTATCTCATTCTTTTTATTCTTACAGATTCTATGAGGTTTTCTATCCTCCCAGTCAATTTTTATTCCTTAAATTAACCAAAATTCTTACAATTATAATATAAGATACTTGATATAAATATAAAAGAGCCAATGTAGATGGAAATAAAACACCAGTAATACTTGCTTGACTCCCATTTAAGACTCTTGCTCCATGTTTCTGTCTCATGTCTCTTTCCCTCTCTCTATCCTTCAGTACTAATTCTCCTTCCTCTTTTTCTGTGTAGTTTTTCCCCAACTCTCTCTCCCAATTCAGTTTTTATAACACAAAGTTTAACAGCTTAAATTTTCACCAATTACATTTAAAATGTCCAGCTCTCTCTATCAAATCATGGAAGGTTGCCATATTGATTCCTCTTCTTCGAATGTGTCATGAATTTGGGGTATGTTTTGTCATCCTTAGAAAGGATTCATTTTAAAATCTTCTTTCAACTGTAGAGATTTAAAGACAAAAATCTCTGCAGTCAAAGTCTATGGTCAAAAGCACATTTAGAGCTTCATTAAAGGGGCTCTAGCGGTACGGACGTCTTACAGCTTTCTTTAGGGCAAGAATTTTCAAAATGTGTCTAAGAGTAGTGGGCATAGGGGTAAGAATTAGAGAAAACAGCCACTTTTTGTCATTTGCCAGAGTTGTAGAAGACCTCACAGAGGACAAAATGACAGCTGCCTGTTTTGAATAGTACTTCAAGGAAGAGGAAGATTTCTAAAATGGAAAAAATGTAACTATAATAAAGTTGCTCAAGATTATACTTTTAAATACTATGAATGATGATGAGCTTTTTATTATTTAGATACGAATACAAATCGTCTTAAGAATATCCCTTTACTATGCAAAAGCCTTTTGAAAATGCAAATGAGTTAATCTCCATTTGTTATAATGCTTACCACAAATATACTTAGCACTTCACATGGCATGATCATAACCCAGGAGAGCAGTCTTCTATGGCTGGTTCTTCTTTATATGAAAAAGATTTTTGTTTGCATATTTGTTCTTTTATTTTGGTTTACTGAGGTAGAGCGTGGCAGACAAAGTGTTCTATCTTAAAACTTAGAACAAAGGCACTATACTTGAGTTTGAATATATCTACAAGCCAAAGAGAGATTAAAGACAATTGCTTGAAAATTGGTGCTGACATTATTATATCTACATTTTGAAATGTAGAAAGATACTAGTAGCCATCTGGTGTGCAGATAAAGCTGCTTAGTTATTGAATCTAACTTCTAGAACATACTTTGTAACAACAGGTTAAAAAAAGTTACTTAGCCTAATACTATTATTCGTCAAGTGATAAGAAGAGTGAAATATTAACTAAAATTTCTTTTAGGCAGTAGCTAAAGACAAAAGTTGACTTCAAAGTTATCAAAATATATAAAGGTGTTTGACATGTACTGTGCCTGCCATTGGCTTACTGTCAAACAGCAAACTATAAATTAAGTATACAAAAATTAAAAACAAAACAAAACCAACGTAAGAACATGCACTTCGTGGTTCTCTCCTTAAGCTTAGCACTGTGAGATTGAGAACAACTTTTATGATTTCCATGCCACAAGCATTGCCCGTAGAGTGCAATGCTGTCTCAAAATATCAAAGAACAAACAGGAAAAAATCCATGTGAAATAAAAAGAAAAAATTTAAAAATCGAATCACCCTTCATTAACATTCATATTGTTTTTCCAAATTCACAATCTCTTCAGAAACATACACTGACTTGCTGGTTAATTTCTGCCACTTCTTTACCTAATTGTTGAAGAGCAAATGGTTTTAGCACACCAATTTATCCAGAAATTCAATCAAAGAGTTTGATTTCACAGAAGTGAAGTGGGCAGTTTTGCTTTCTACTTTTTAAATTAGTGTCTTAATCAGGACATAAACTCAGACAATGGAGGAACCTGGAGCAGGAGCTGAGGCAGAAGCCATGAGAGAGTGCTGCTTACTGGTTTGCTCTCCATAGCTTGCTCAGCCTGCTTCCTTATAGAACCCGGGTCCTGACCAATGAGTTCTGTCCTGATTTCCTTTGATAATGAATATTGATATGGAAATGTAAACCAAAACCTTTTTCCTCCCCACCCCCCAAAATAATGTTTTAAATTTTGACAGTTTGTTTCATTTTGTTTGTGTGGATATTTTTCCTGTGTGTATGTCTCTCGAGAGTGTGGCTGATACACAGAGGTCAGAAGCAAATGCTGATACACACTGGTCAGAAGCAGATGTTTGATTTCCCCTGGAGCGCCAGTTAAAGACTATTGTGGCCACCATATTGGTGCTGGAAACACCAATTGGTTCCTCCACAAGAGTAGTAACTGCTGTTAACCACTGAGGCAAATTCCCAGCCCCTTATTTATTCTCTTTCAATAGGATTCTTTTTCTTTTGACATTTCAACAATGGAAATACAAGTTTTAATGTAACATATTATTAGAAAGATCTTTATCACGCATACTACATAATTAACTAATTTGCATGTAGAGTCTACTATTAAAGTCCTATGATACAAATCTGAACCTTGAGTCACGCTATTGGGTTTCAAATCTTGAATTTAGTACTTATCTACTATATACAATTTTGTGCCAATTATTTAAACCCTGTACCTACCTTTTCCTGTTGGATAACAAGGATAAAGTTCAGCAAAATCATAGACTCGTAAATGAGCTTAAGCCCCTGATTTTCCTAGTGATTAAGAATGGGTGTCAGCCTCCTGTAGCCAGACAGGAGCCCCAGTGGAGCAATAGAGACACCAACTTAGCCACAAAATCTTCAACCTAAAATTTATCCAGTCTACAAATATTGTAGGCACCAGGGAGGGAGCAGAGACTGAAGGAATGGTAACCAATAACAGACCTAACTTGAGAACCATCCTACGGCAAGCACCAATCCCTAACACTATTAATGATACGCCGATATGTTTCCAGACAGGAGCATATTGTGCTCTGAGAGGCTCCACCCAACAGCTTACTCAGACAGAAGCAGATACCTATAGCTAAATGGTGGGATGGAGCTTGGGGACTCTTATGGAAGACTAGAAGGTAGGATTGAGAGACCCTAACGGGAAAGGAACTCCACAAGAAGAACAAGAGAATCGTCTAACCTGGTCTCTTGGAGTTCTCAGAGTCTGAACCACCAACCAAAGAACAAACACAGGTTGGAGCTAGGCCTTCAGGCACATATGCAGGAGATGTGTAACTTGGTGCAGCAGGTGTGGGTCCCAAACAACTAGAATGGGGTTTATCCCAAAAAATATGGGGTTATCCCAAAAGCTATTGCGTGTATGAGGGATGTTTTACTAGCTGGCCTGCCTTGTGTGGCCTCAGTGGGAAAGGAAGCACCTAGCCTCTCAGACTTGAAGTGCCAGGGTGGGGGAGATTGCTGAGGGGAGCAGTGCCAACTTGGAGGAGAAGGTGAGGAAGAATGGGGAAGGATTGTGGGAGTTAGTGTGTGTCAGTGAGTGATGCAAAGTGAATAAATAAAAAAAATAATAAAAATATCTTGTACATATCTTTAAAATAATGTTATCAGGCATTGCTGTTGGTATTGACATATATCATTCTTCTGATATCCTGTTTTATGTTTATTTTTGATGCTCATTTACATGCCTTCTTAATGGGTGTGTACTATTCCAGTTAGATAGTAGCTTCTTTTCATTCTGTAAAAAAAAAAAAAATCTAGTTTGTAAGAAATCTGTTCTGTGGGCTGTGTTCTCCTGGTATTTTTCACTCCTTTGCTTTCTCTGACCCTTCTTTCCCTTCCGCTGCAGTACTCCCTAGGATGATGATGATGATGATGATGATGATGATGATGATGATGATGATGATGATGATGATGATGATATCACTTAAAATAAACTTTATTCCTGAGAATTATAGAAACATAGTTTGTTACTTTTGAGCACTCTGGGGTAAACCTGGGATCTAATCCAAGCCTACCCAGATTTTTTTTTCAGAGTGTTGCAAACATCCTAGTATGATTGTTTTCTTTTTTCATATAAACTGGGAAAGTTTATGTACTACTTGCATATTGATCCCTAAAATGTTTTGAGAATCGACAGCATAAGTTATCATTAATGGTTTCCCTTTGTGAAGAAGCATTTCACTACATATTAAGCATCTTTAAAACTTACAGAGCCTTTCAAATTGTGTATAACATTCCTGGAATGACTGTTTTGTTTTTCACAAATTGCTTTAATTTTCTAGGTTTTAAAATATACTCATAAGGGTAGATTGCGTGCCCAGCAGTCGGCAGCCAACAGAAAATGAAGTCAAAGACGTCTTTGGAGGGTCCTTATCTTTTTCATGTCATAACAGGATTTTTATTTATTTATTTTTCTAATACTCTTGAGAGCTCTGAGGGAATATATATTCCAGGAAGATACTTGCTTCTTTTTTCAATCTGTAAAAAAAAAAAAAATCTAGTATGTAAGAAATCTATTCTGTGGGCTGTGTTCTCCTGGTGTATATAATGAAATATACATATTTCATATTACCCCACAGGTCTTTTGTGTACATATTATTCCATCAATTTTAGTGTTTCTATGGGATTCCTTTCTGTACAAAAATTTGGAGCCTGAATCTGTATTTGTTTCTCGTGTTCTTTCTTGGGTTCTTTTTCTTTGGTTTGTTTGCTTTGTCCCATTCTGATGTTTTAGTTTATGTTGTGTCTTTTATTTTATTAATATCCCTTAGAGGCCTGTTTGTTTTCTGAGAAGAGACAAAGATGGAGTGGCTGAGATGGGAGGGGAGGTAGGGAGAAACGGAAGGAGTAGAGTGAGGGAAGGAAACTGCAAGTAGCACAAGAGAAAAAACTACATTAAATAAAAGGAAACATGTGTAATATGTGCTGTCTTTGAAGTCTTTAGGATATTATTAGATATTTTCTTTATCATTAGTAACATGTATCAGCTGTAGCCTTTGATTTTATAGTATTTTTCCCACAGGTTTTTCTGCCTTTCATACCACTGCTTTCAGGGCCAGGCTTTTGGGCAAGCATTTGCTTTTGTCTAGCATACTTGAAGCCTAAGATTAAACTCCAGTTTAAATGACTTCTACAAATTATTGGTTATTGTTTCTTTATCTTTGCATCAGATGCAAAATATTCTCTGGATTCCCATTAGTTGTGTCTTTTGAGTTAGAAGTTAGGAAAAGGCATGCATTATAATGGACACATTTGGTATAATCATTTCTCCTGAGATTTGTTTTAATTGCATTGTTATCAGCAACAAATGATGATTTCAATGCTTTTGAATGTTAAAAGTATTCTATGGAACCAAGCTCAAGCTTGAATAAAGCAACCCTAATGGGACTGCACATTTCCTGGCACAACAGTTAAAGGGCATGAACTGCAACCGCCAAGCTTACATGACAAATGCTTCATGTGCTGAGGTGTCTTGCTGGCCCATGTATGCTTGTTTTTTGTTTGTTTTCTTTCTTTTATTCTTGTTCAAAGTATACACTTTACTCTTCATTTAACTGAATAAATATTTGGCAGAAACAAGTGGGTGCCAGGTTTATTTTCTATTTTAGGAAGATGTCTTCTTTATTGAAAAATAAATTAGTGGCAAGATGATCTTATATTTTTTAAAAGACTGTGTCTTCATATTTTTAATTGGATATTTTTTATTTACATTTCAAATGTTTTTCCCTTTCCTGGTTGCCCAGCCATAAGCCCCCTATCCCATCTCCCTCCTCTTTTTGCATAAGGGTGTTCCCCCTCCCCAACCACAGCCCTCTTCCCACCCCCTGACATTCAGGGGACACTGGGGGGTGCAGCCTTGGCAAGAACAAGGGCTTCTCCTCCCACTGGTATCCAACAATGATACATATGCAGCTGGAGCCATGGGTCGGTCCATGTGTACTCTTTGGGTAGTGGTTTAGTTCCTGTGAGCTCTGGTTGATTGGCATTGTTGTTCTTATGGGGTTGCAAGCCCCTTCAGCTCCTTCAATCCTTCTCTAATTCCTCCAACGGGGACCCCATTCTCAGTTCAATGGTTTGCTGCTAGCATTTGCCTCTGTATTTGACATGCTCTGGCTGAGCCTCTCAGGAGACAGCTATATCCAGCTCCTGTCAACATGCACCTCTTGACTTCATCAATATTATTTAGTTTTGGTAACTGTATATATTAGGGCTGTATACCCAGGTGGGTCAGGCTCTGAATGGCCATTCCTTCAATCTCTAAACTTTGTCTCCTTATCTCCTTCTATGAATATTTCTGTTCCTCCTTTTAAGAAGGACTGAAGCATCCACACTTTGGTCTTCCTTCTTCTTTAGCTTCATGTGGTCTATGGATTGTACCTTGGGTAATTCGAACTTTTGGGCTAATATCCACTTGTCAGTGAGTGCATACTGTGTGGTGTGTGTGTGTGTGTGTGTGTGTGTGTGTGTGTGTGTGTGAGAGAGAGAGAGAGAGAGAGAGAGAGAGAGATTGGGTTACCTCACTCAGGGTGATATTTTCTAGTTACATCCATTTGCCTATAAATTTCATAAAGTCATTGTTTTGGACAGCTGAGTAATATTCCATTGTGTAGATGTACCACATTTTCTGTATCCATTCCTCTGTTGAAGGGCATCTGAGTTCTTTCCAGCTTCTGACTATTATAAATAAGGAACATAGTGGAGCACGTATCCTTGTTACCAGCATCTGCTGTCACCTGCATTTTTTAAATTAGCCATTCTGACTGGCATGAGGTAGAATATCAGGGTTGTATTGATTTGCATTTCCCTGATTAATAAGGATGTTGACTATTTCCTTAGGTACTTCTCAGCCATTCGATATTCCTCAGCTGAGAATTCTTTATTTAGCTCTGTACCCCATTTTTAGTAGGGTTATTTGACTCTCTGGAGTCCAACTTCTTGAGTTCTTTGTATATATTGGATATTAGCCCTCTATCAGATATAGGATTGGTAAAGATCTTTCCCAATCTGTTTACAAACATTCCCAAAGTTACAATAATAATAATTCTAGAGAAATTGAACCTATAAATGATTTCACATCAAAGAAACTCTCAAAGACTATCATAACACTTGAAAGGTAAAGAATTAAATGTTTAAGGAAAGCATAGATCAGATTATAGTGAGTTGTTAAAGCCAACTGGGAGCTCCCTCTTTGCAACTCAGAAAGGGCATGCCTGGAGTTATTTTTATAAGGAAGTAAATTGCTTACCTTTTAATATTTATAATATTTTATATTATACAATATTTTGAAATACTACACTTATTTTTCTTGACACGACTATAAAATACATTTTTAGGATTAGTACAGAGCATTCAAAACTTAAGGCTATAATTGTATTTGCCTGCATACAGTGTTCATCTTTATCACTTTATACCACATGTTTGTTCTCAGGATACCCCACTTCTTTTCTGTTTCTAAAGTGAGGGTTCCATATGACAGTGAATATTTTCCAAAATTCCTGTTGGGAATCTGCCCAGTTTATAAAGCCACAATAGGGAAGAGGCGGCGCAGATCTTCCTGGTTGCTGCCACCACGGAGAGCCCGTGGGCAGAACCCCGCGAGCAAACTTGAGCCTTGGGACCACAGGTAAGACTAACTTATCTGCTGCAAGTGACTTGCCTGGTGGAATCGGGCCAACAGAGGCAGAATCCCTTTAGGACCAGGCACGTCCTGTGTTTACCGGAAGTCCCACACCCGCGGATCCCGGCCTGCAGCAGCTCTCTGCTCCCAGAACCCGTGGGAGAGATACCTTACCGCCTGGTCAGGTGGGCACTCCTGAGGCTGCAGAGCGGAAGAGACCACCAACACTGCCCACCCCTGCCCACATCCCTGACCCAAGAGGAAACTGTACAAGGCCTCTGGGTTCCTGTGGGGAGGGCCCAGGAGCAACAGGAGCCTGCCTGAGACACCGCCCGGAACCTGAAGGAAACAGACCGGATAAACAGTTCTCTGCACCCAAATCCCGTGGGAAGGAGGCTAAACCTTCAGAGAGGCAGACACGCCTGCGGAAAACCAGAAGAGACTGCTCTCTGCACATTACTGATTCCAGAGGAAAACACGGAGGCCATCTGGAACCCTGGTGCACGGAGGCCCCCGGAAGAGGCGCAGATCTTCCTGGTTGCTGCCACGAGGAGAGCCCAGGGCAGAACCCCGATTGAACTTGAGCCTCGGGACCACAGGTAAGACTAACTTATCTGCCCAAGTGACCTGCCTGGTGAACTCAAGGCACAGGTCCACAAGAACAGCTGAAAACCTGTAGAAAGGAAAACTACAGGCCCGAAAGCAGAACACTCTGTCCCCATAACTGACTGAAGAGAGGAAAACAGGTCTACAGCACTCCTGACACACAGGCCTATAGGACAGTTTAGCCACTGTCAGAAATAGCAGAACAAAGTAACACTAGAGATAATTTGATGGCGAGAGGCAAGCGCAGGAACAAGGAACAGAAACCAAGACTACATGGCACCATGAACCCAATTCTCCCATCAAAACAAACATGGAATATCCAAACACACCAGAAAAGCAAATCTAAATTCAAAATCATATATGACCATGATGCTGGAGAACTTCAAAAAAGACATGATGAACTACCTTAGAGAACAAGTAGAAGCCTACAGAGAGGAATCGCAAAAATGCCTGAAAGAATTCCAGGAAAACATAAATAAACAAGTAGAAGCCCATAGAGAGGAGACACAAAAATCCCTGAAAGAATTCCAGGAAAACACAATCAAACAGTGGAAGGAATTAAAAATGGAAAAAGAAGCAATCAAGAAAGAACACATGGAAACAACCCTGGATATAGAAAACCAAAAGAAGAAACAAGGAGCTGTAGATACAAACTTTACCAACAGAATACAAGAGATGGAAGAGAGAATCTCAGGAGCAGAAGATTCCATAGAAATCATTGACTCAACTGTCAAAGATAATGTAAAGCGGAAAAAGCTACTGGTCCAAAACATACAGGAAATCCAGGACTCAATGAGAAGATCAAACCTAAGGATAATAGGTATAGAAGAGAGTGAAGACTCCCAGCTCAAAGGACCAGTACATATCTTCAACAAAATCATAGAAGAAAACTTCCCTAACCTAAAAAAAGAGATACCCACATGCATACAAAGCCTACAGAACTCCAAATAGATTGGACCAGAAAAAGAAACACCTCCGTCACATAATAGTCAAAACACCAAACGCACAAAATAAAGAAAAAGAATATTAAAAAAGCAGTAAGGGAAAAAGGTCAAGTAACATATAAAGGCAGACCTATCAATCACACCAGACTTTTAAGCCAGAAACTATGAAGGCCAGAAGATCCTGGACTGATGTCCTTACACCTAAGAGAACACAAATGCCAGCCCAGGCTACTGTATCCTGCAAAACTCTCCAATTAATATAGATGGAGAAACCAAGATATTCCATGACAAAACCAAATTTACAATATCTTTCTACAAATCCAGCGCTACAAAGGATAATAAATGGTAAAGCCCAACATAAGGAGGCAAGCTATACCCAAGAAGAAGCAAAGAAACTAATCGCCTTGGCAACAAAACAAAGAGAAGAAAAAGCACAAAACATAACACATCCAAGTAT
>NC_046166.1:47726340-47735635 GCF_011064425.1 Rattus rattus | reverse complement strand
TCTGGGTTCTTTCCAGCTTCTGGCTATTATAAATAAGGCTGCGATGAACATAGTGGAGCACGTGTCTTTTTTATATGTTGGGGCATCTTTTGGGTATATGCCCAGGAGAGGTATAGCTGGATCCTCAGGCAGTTCAATGTCCAATTTTCTGAGGAACCTCCAGACTGATTTCCAGAATGGTTGTAGCAGTCTGCAACCTGGGATGAATTTTTATGTTGCATTTTGGATAAAATTTATGTAGAGTTTTAGTTAGCATGGTTATTATAAACTAAAAAAAAAAATTCTTACATGGTTTGGACCGGGTAATGGGTCTTTTATCTATAGCACACATTTCTCTATCATCTAAATATTAATTTTTATTTATTCATAGAGGAGAATTTTTTTTTCAACTGAAGGCTAGGCTTGAGACATTTTTTTTTCTTTTCTTTTCTTTTCTATTTTTTTTTTTGGAGCTGGGGACCGAACCCAGGGCCTTGCGCTTGCTAGGCAAGCACTCTACCACTGAGCTAAATCCCCAACCCCGGCTTGAGACAATTATAATAGTAAATTTTTTGATGGCACACCGTCTTGGCAGGTTTTATTATTTTTCTTCATCCGGAGACAGGGTTTCTCTGTGTAGCCTTAGTTGTCGTGGAACTCACTCTGTAGACCGGGCTGGCCTTCCGCTCAGAGAGCTGCTTGCCTCTGCCTCCCAAGGGACTAAAGGTGTATGCCGCCATGCCGGGTCATGGTAGTTTACGTTCCCTACCAACCCACTCTTTTCCAAGGATGAATTTTAAAGGCTTGAGTCCTAATCTTCATGACAGTTGTTCTCAACTTCCTACTGCAGTGACCTTCATGTTGTGGTGACCCCCAGTCATAAAATTACTTTTGTTGTTACTTCATAACTGTCATTTTGCTATTGTTATGAACCATAATGTCTGTATCTCCTGATGGTCTTAGGTGACCTCTGTGAGAGGGTCATTCGACCCCCCCAAAGGCTACCCAAAACAATGTCCACCTGTTCTCCCTGCCTTCCCAGCAGCTTTTGTTTGAAGGCCACCTCTCTAGTTTTCAGATCCTTGTTTCAGGAACCTAGGAATTTTACTTTGCTGAACATTTGCTTATGCCCTTGAAGAGAAGTTTATACTTCCTCCAAAATTACAGATAGGAAAGGATTTCAGGACATGTCCCATCAGGAAGCAGAGTATCATCGAAATGCTCTCCACATGGCCATTCCCTCTTGCCCTGTGGAGTGTTGGTCTCCAGTTCTCTCTTTCTTTCCTGGCTTATCAGTGCATCTCTCTTTTGTGGGTGTCCTGGGTAATTTTGTGTCAACTTTACACAAGCAAGAGTTATCTGAGAGGAGACAGGAGAGCACCTTTATTAAGAAAATCCTTCCATAAGATGGGGCTATAGGCAAGCCTGTGAGGGGTGCTCTTTCTCACGCTTTCTCCTATCTATCCCTCCCCTCTCCCTCTCTCTTCTTATTCACTTTATATCCCAATTGCATCCCTTTCCCTCCTCTCCTCCCAGTCCCACCTTCACACAACCCTCCTCCCAATATCCCCTCCCTTTCTCCTCAGAGGAAGGGAAGTACCCCGCTTGGGTAACCAACCTATGCTCTGGGATAGCAAGTTACAGCAGGACCATGCACATCCTCTCCCACTGAGGCCCAACCAGGCAGTCCAGGAAGGGGAAGGGGATCCAATGTCAGGCACCAGAGTCAAAGACAAACTGCACTCCAGTTGTTCGGGGACCCACATAAAGACTAAGCTACACGTTTGATACAAAATGTGTAGGGAGCCTAAGTCCAGACTGTGCACTTTCTTTGGTTGGTAGTTCAGTCTCTGTGAACTCCCATGGGCCCAGGTTGGCTGACTCTGTAGATCTTCTTGTGGTGTCCTTTGACCACTCAATTCTATTCCACACTTTTCCACAAGATTTCCCAAGTTCCACCTGATGCTTGGCTGTTGGTCTCTGCATCTGTTTTCCTCTGCTGCTAGATGAAGTCTCTCAGGAGACAGTTATGCCAGGCTCCTGTCTGCAAGCATAACAGAGTTTCATTAATAGTTATTAGAATTGTCTCAAGCTGGGCCAATCATGGACTGGCCATTCCCTCAATCTCTGACCCATCCCTATCCCTGTGCATCTTGTAGACAGGACACACTTTGGATTGAAGATCCTGTGGGTAGGTTGGTGTCGCCTCTCTCTACTGGAAGTCCTCCAGTCTCTACATCCCCAGATACTAGAAGTCTCAGCGAGGGTCACCCCCATAGACTCCCAGGAGTCTCCCCATCCCAGGTCTCCTGCTCATCCCAGAGATGCCCCCCACCATTTCTGTTCTCTCTCCCTGCCCCCTCCCACTCCCCTCTCCCCACACCTGATCTCTATCCTCCTTCCTTTCCTCATTCTCTTTCCTATCTAGTTCCTTCCTTCCATCAACCTCCGTGTCTGTTTTATTTCTCCTTCTGAGTGAGATTCAAGCATCCTGGGTTCTATCAGAAAGTAGGCTGAGCAAACTATTGGGAACAAGCCAGTAAGCAGCACCGCCCCCTCTCCCCCATGGCCTCTGCATCAGCTCCAGCCTCCAGGTTCCTGTCCTCACTGCTTTGGATAATGGAACTGTGAGTGAAATGAACGCTTTTCTCCCAGCTTGCTTTTAGTCATGCTGTTTCATCACAGAATAGTAAACCCTAATTAAGACAGTGGCATCTTTTTGTCTAAACTAAGAAGAGCTTTCCACCATGGAAATGCCTTCACTCAACTCTACGCTTTCTGTCACTCCTAATTCTCCTGCTTTTCACAGTGGAAGTTATTGCTAGAATGTCCTATTAATATGCCACTCTAGACCCACACTGTTCTAGACCTCACTGCTCTAGATCTGGTGATCTATATCCCACTGCTAGACCCCACTGCTCTAGAGCTCCGCTGCTCTAGACCCCCCGCTGCACTACACCTGCTGCTCTAGACCCCGCTGCTGTAGACCCCACTGCTCTAGACCCCACTGCTCTAGATCCCACTGCTCTAGACCCTGCTGCTCTAGACCCCACTGCTCTAGATCCCACTGCTCTGACCCCACTGCTCTAGACCCCACTGCTCTAGACCCTGCTGCTCTAGACCCCGCTGCTCTAGACCCTACTGCTATAGACACCACTGCTCTAGACCCCACTGCTCTAGACCCCACTGCTCTACACCTGCTGCTCTAAACCCACTGCTCTGATTTTGTCCTTGAGTTACTGGCAGGGTGACCTTTCACTTTCTATTTCTCTGACCTTTCTCTAACTTACCTTCACTTCTAGGTCCCTTTTTAACTGATTCACCCAGCTCTATGTTCAGCCTTATATATCTTGAACTAAAATTCCCATTTTTCAGGATGAGATATTTTTTCTTGGATATTGCTGACATGTCAAAAATCACTGGATTTACACCAAGTATACTTTTCAAAAAACTTCCTTTTCTTCTGGCTTGTCCATCTGTCATCAGAAAAAAAACTTTCTTTTTCTGCTTTTGGACTTAAAAAAAGGATTAAAGGAATGGTTCTTGTAAATTTTCCTTTCCAGCTTGCTCTGATTTGTCTTCGTTTTCCGGTTTTGTTGCCTCCCTTCCTGTCCCATTTATCTTTGACTATTTTTACCCACACATAGTTTTACTTTTCTACCATCTATCCCACACACAATTTTTAGTCAGTCCCTGTAATCTATAAATGGCTATGTTATTATTTAGCTCACCACTACCTTTTGAGGCTTGTAGCATGTATAAATTCATGCTGGAGAAACCACGCAATGAGTTACAAAAGAACACACACACACAGCATCATCATGGTTTAAGCAAATTTTACTCATTTTTTTCATTGGGTAGCATTCTGGTTTTTTCGCCGTAATTTCCAACTATGACTGACCCTGAACTCCCTATTCTTGCTGGCAGCAAAAAGCCTGGAGACTCCGAGGTTGTTGTTCCAAGTCTCCCTTTAGCCCCCAGGACTATTTGGTTTGTGAGCATGGTACCATCATTGGTCATCAAGGGAAAAGGTCATCAGAGAAAAAATGAAGTATGAGCAAAAATACCAAAACACACTTCTGAAGGAAAACAACCAATGGCTTAATAACAAAATAAATAAATGCTTGAATACATTTCGATAAGAATGTGCTGTAACAAAATTTTTTATACACCCCTTTTTACTCTGATTTACTATTGTTTGTGATAAAATACCATGGTCAACAGCAAGCTAGGGAGGAAAGGGTTCATTTAGCTCATTCTTTTGCACCCATCCATCACTGAAAGAAGTCAGGTCAGGAACTCAAGCAGGGCAGGAACCTGGAGGCAGGAAGCTGATGCAGAGGCCATGGAGGGATGCTGCTTATTGGTTTGCTCCCCATGGCTTGCCTTAGTCTGCTTTCTTATAGACAGGACCACTAGTCCAGGAGTGGCACCCACCCACAATGGGCTGATTCCTTCCTCATCAATCACTAATTAAGAAATGCCTTACAGTTTGGATCTTTATGGAGGCATTTTTCTCAATTAAGATAGCTTCCTTTCAGATAACTCTACCTGTGTCAAGTTGCCAGAAAACTAGCCAGCACAATCCTTGCCTATGAGCAAGCCATTCTAGTGCCAAGCATATTGCATTCATACAGTTACCAAGATGTGCACAAGAAGGCTCACATCAACACTATTCAAATTAGACTCAAAGGTGACGTGGTTTCAAGAGCAGTGTGATTCCAGTTGTGCCACATCCACGTAGGGTGGGATTCAGCAGGAGAGAAAACAAACTGTGTTCTGTGGGTGAGTCACATGATAAGATGAAAGGAGCTAGACACAGGGGATCTATACACCATAAGGATGTCATCCTCATAATAAGAAAATGGCCCAAATGAATCATTGCTATGGTTATTCTCAGGGGTGTGGTTGCTTGTCATCTTCCAAAGAAGAGCTTAAGAGGTCTTTAGCCAGAGGCATCGTGACGACTCCAACATCACGGCTGCTCCATTGGTGGGAAACCTAATTTTTTAAAGAGCAGTCTTCTGAGGAAGAAAGCTTAGGTGAGAAAGGGCAAAATGGAGAGGAAATCCACATTTATAGATAGTGGGTGGAAAGGAAATATGAATGATAATAACAAAATAACAAAAATAAAAGGTAAAGTCAAACAAAATGAACAGGAACCTGTTGACTCATACTTTACTATCTGAGAGCAAATGGCATGCAATCTCTGCACTTAAGTACAGAGTTTAGACAAGTAAAATTAAACCAGTAATCAAAGTACTGAAAAAATATCATATCACTGAAAAAAAGGAAAAATTTTACAGTTTCAGACCAAGGTAGTTATATGCAAATCAACTGAAGAAAATTAGGCCTAACGAAAACAATCGCGAAGCCAGAATAAAATTTGGGTTTAATTGTCCACTCTACTGGGGGAATAAAGATGGGGTCTGCAGTGCCCCACCTCGGGCTCAAAGATGGTCTACCTTTATAAGGTCCACAGTGAATTACACCATCCTCAAGATGCCAAGATGAATATAATAGTACTCCATCCAGTGCCTAAGACAGTCTGAAATACCTGCTTAAGGTTCAACACTGGTGGAACAGGCCTTATTCTTGCCTCTGTGTAGGAGCTGCTTCCTCCAGACTTTTTGCAGGTCTTTTGAGTCTGGAGCAGTTTATTCATAAACATACATACACACACACACACACACACACACACACACACACACACACACACACACACACACAGAGTCCAGTACTCTGATGACTGGGAGGGAGACCTGCAGCTTTCCATTGTTCTCTCTCAAGGTTGGGTTAGTACCAGGAAGAGGCTTGAAACACGAATAGGAAAACAGTGATTTATAGTCAGTCACCTTGTTTCCTGAGTTCATAGAAGCAGCCATGCCTGTGGTCCTGTCCTGAGACCAAATAACACATGGTTATTTGGCTTTGACATGGCTTTGAGTTTTGCCTCCTCAGGAGTCTGTAAGAGCTTTTACTGAAGTATGAATGCTCAGAATTCCTGAGCAGCTAGGTATAATTAAATTGCTTCTCTCATTGCTGTCCTTAAGACTCTATTTCCTATTCTGTTTATTCAGACCGTTTTTTCAGTGAAGGAGACATGGCGGTGCCTCTTTTCGTTATGTTAATGTCTCTGTTTCTTCAGGATAGCAGCCAGAGTGATAACTTAGTTGAGTTGGTTGAGCTGGGACCCGTGGCATCTCTGTTTAATCTCATACTCTTTTGCTCATTGTTTTTTCTCACAGAGCTCTGGAGCCCCTGTTGATTGAAATTGTATTAGGGGTTGGGGGGAGTCTGGCTGGGCTTTGCTTTCCTCCTAAGAGAATGAACACTCCCAGGCAGCGGCCGTGGGGTAGTGGAAATGGTCTTGGTGTGGGTTGGCAATGGGCCAGATCAATAATTGTGCTGTAGACGTCAGGGTCCAAATTTCTAATTTCTAGTTAACTTCCGTGATAGTTAAATTTAGTGACCAACTTGATCTGATTGAGAAGAGCCTAAGGGAATAGTGAAGCACACTTGTGTGCATGCCGGTGAGCTCAAGTTTCCAGAAGATGAATGAAGCAGAGGAAGATCCATCCTACGTGTGGGCGCCATTCCATCGGCTGGTGACCCTGCAGAATAAAAGTAGGAAGTTAGCTAGTGTAGGGCACTCTTTTTCTCTCTGCCTCTCCCTCTCCTCCATCCCCCCTTTCCTGGCTACTGTGAGCTGTCCCACTCTACCTTCCCTATTTGGATGGGCTGTAACCTCAGGAGCCCCAATAAAAGAAATCCTTCACAGGACCAAGCCCCTCCCCTCCCATTGATAAAATAAGGCAATTTTCTGCTACATATGTTGTGGGAGCCGGACCAACTCATGTATACTCTTTGGTTGGTGATTTAGTCCCTGGGAACTCTGAGGGGTCCGGCTCATTGATATTGTTCTTCCTTTGGTGTTGCAAACCCCTTCAGCTCCGTCAGTCCTTCCCCTAACTCTTCCATTGAGTGGGTGGATGGGGGGGTACCCCCTTAGAGGCAAAGGGGAGGTGGAATGGGGGGGTTGAGGAGAGGAGACCAGGAAGGGGGACAACATTTGAAATGTAAATAAATAAAATAAATAATACTAGAAGAAAAGAAAAGAAGAAGGAAGGAAGGAAGGAAGGAGGAAGGGAGGAAGGAAGGAAGGAAGGAAGGAAGGAGGAAGGGAGGAAGGAAGGAAGGAAGGAAGGAAGGAAGGAGGAAGGCTTGCTCCTGTTAGGGATTTTGCCACAGGGGTAAGAAGAGCTAACAGACCCTCAGTCTATCACAATGATCTTCTTAAGATGTAGCCGTGTTTTCAGCTACTTTAATGGGAAGGGTTGGCTCCACCCTTCCAACCCCCAACACTAACTAGTAGAGAAAGAAGGTCAGAGGTGAAAGGGGGCATCAATCCCCTTGAGTACTTCCTGCTGATTAAGGGTGTCAAGTTCCTTCGGGCAAGTTTGATCTCGCTTGTCAGGACATCTCCAACCAGAACTCCAACGATCCAGCAGCAATCCAGCCGGAGCAGGAGAAGGCGCTGGAATGAGTGGGTGGGAGCAGGAGAGGGAGCAGCAGCCGCCACAGCTCTCAGGGCTCTAGCGGTTTTTTTTACACCCTCTGAAGAGGCCCCAGAATTCCAAATGTAAACTATTTTCAGCTGGCAAAACTAGGCCCCTGCCAGGCACAAATCATAGTTACCTGCTGTGGACAATCTGAAGCAGCCCCATAGCCCGTACCTGGGATTAAACGAAAACATATTCACGCAACATTTCTGTGTATTTAAAGAAACCAAATTTCTCGGTACGTTAAGACTCTTAAGATGCCTTCCCAGCAGGCTCTGGGGTAGGTATGGGTGATGCTTTCAGAGCCTACAAGCTGTGGTTTGAAGAAGCCAAATGAAGAGGAAGGATGCCAAATTGAGGACTTAAACTGGAGCAGCGAGTTCTCCGTGAAGCAGCCCTGCCCAGGTGGTACTTGTGGGAACGGACTGGTTCCTTAGCGCCAGCAGAGTTGTGAGGTGGGCGGCAGAGGAAGTGTAGACTGTTAATAAATTTGTCCATTTCTCATTTAGCCAATCTGGGGCTAAACATTTTGCATTTTGGATCTGATTTCCTCTAGAATTCAGGGATCCATTGCTTTAGTTCCACTGAGCTCAGAGCTGTGTTGGTGAACCATGGTATTATATATGAGACCAGCTTTTACTCAGATGTCTTTCAAGGCCCCAAGCTTTTTCTTGTGAATTTCATGGCCCCAGACCATGTAACCTCCTTGAACCTTTACTCATAAAATAGTGATACTGTTTCAGTGAGGATCGTTCAAAGAATTAAATGAGAACATCTCAGTACCTATCATGGTACCTAATTCATACTGTAAATGATAAATACTTATCTACATACCCCCAAGGAACCTCTAAGAACTAGAATTATAGACAGTTGTGGTCTGCTATTTGGGTGCTGGGAATTGAACCCACATTCTCTGGAAGAGCAGCCAGAGTTCACAACCACTTTCACCCCTCAGGTGGCTTGTCCTGGCTATTTGAAGCTAGTTTTATGTCAACTTGACACAAGATGGAGTACCATCAGAAAGGGAGCCTCAATTGAGAAAATGCTTCCATAAGATCTGGCTGTAGGTAAGCCTGTAGGGCATTTTCTTAATCAGTGTAGATGGAAGGGCCCCACCCACAGAAGGGCCCCGCCCATTGTGGGTGGGGCCATTCCTGGCCTAGTACTTCTGGGTGCTATAAGGAAGTAGGCTGAGCAAGTCAAGAGGAGAAAGCCATAGAACAGCGTATCTCCATGGCCTCTGCATCAGTTCCTGCCCTCGGGTTCCTGCCCTGATTCCGTTCCTGCCCTCACTGCTTTTGATGATGGACTGTTATATGGAACTGTGAGTAAGCGAACCCTTTCCTCTTAAGGTTGCTTTTGGTCATGGTGCTTCATCATAGCAACTGAAACCCTCCCTAAGACGTGGCTCTATAAACAGAAGTCATTTGCCTGCTGTTATTGCCACTCTAAGGACATCCTGATGATGCTACCCTGTGCTTTTCCATATTCAGCAAACGTGCATGAGTATTTTGAATAAACACTCACCTATACTATCCCTAATTGGTGCACCATGTAGGAGATGTGTGTGCAGAGAACACAGCAGAGATTTCTCATCATTTCTATTCTGAAGGCATGGCACCTCAAAGCAAGTCTCGGCTGAGTGTTTAAGGACACAGAGGGTAACCTCTTACCCCAAATGAGAGTTCATCCAAATTGCTTTCCACCTGTCTTGCTTCCTAGATTATTTGAGATGTATTGATTCCTCAGGGAGC